>NW_028292022.1:125000-237500 GCF_963383615.2 Lipophrys pholis | reverse complement strand
TCAGCCTCACCAGAAGGTAGAATCAGGTAGAATCAGGCCCACCAGAAGGTGGAATCAGGTGGAATCAGCCTCACCAGAAGGTAGAATCAGGTGGAATCAGGCTCACCAGAAGGTAGAATCAGGTGGAATCAGGCTCACCAGAAGGTAGAATCAGGTGGAATCAGGCCCACCAGAAGGTAGAATCAGGCCCACCAGAAGGTGGAATCAGGTGGAATCAGGCTCACCAGAAGGTAGAATCAGGTGGAATCAGGCTCACCAGAAGGTAGAATCAGGTGGAATCAGCCTCACCAGAAGGTAGAATCAGGTAGAATCAGGCCCACCAGAAGGTGGAATCAGGTGGAATCAGCCTCACCAGAAGGTAGAATCAGGTGGACTCAGGCCCACCAGAAGGTAGAATCAGGTGGAATCAGGCCCACCAGAAGGTGGAATCAGGCTCACCAGAAGGTAGAATCAGGCCCACCAGAAGGTGGAATCAGGTGGAATCAGGCTCACCAGAAGGTAGAATCAGGTGGAATCAGGCCCACCAGAAGGTAGAATCAGGTGGACTCAGGCCCACCAGAAGGTAGAATCAGGTGGAATCAGGCCCACCAGAAGGTGGAATCAGGCTCACCAGAAGGTAGAATCAGGCCCACCAGAAGGTGGAATCAGGTGGAATCAGGCTCACCAGAAGGTAGAATCAGGTGGAATCAGGCCCACCAGAAGGTGGAATCAGGCTCACCAGAAGGTAGAATCAGGTGGAATCAGGCTCACCAGAAGGTAGAATCAGGTGGAATCAGGCCCACCAGAAGGTGGAATCAGGCTCACCAGAAGGTAGAATCAGGTGGAATCAGGCTCACCAGAAGGTAGAATCAGGTAGAATCAGGCCCACCAGAAGGTGGAATCAGGTGGAATCAGGCCCACCAGAAGGACCCCCCAGGTTGAACTGAGAGTAGGCTCCTCCCCCCGAGCTGAGTGCTACCTGTTGACCTCTGCTTGTACCTGTGGTCTTCTCTGAATGCAGTGGTGGACTTCATCATCAGGAAAAGGGTGACTGTCCCAGGGACCCCCCATACAGGTAACAGTCCCACTGTGACCTGTGAGCCCCCCCCCCCCCCCCAATTCCTGTACGTCTGCATGTATGAACATCCATCACTCACTGCCATGTCAGCTGGGTTTGAGTGACGTTAGACTGACACAATATTTCTGGAATTTGTTGCATGTGTGACTGAGAGGTTTATCTAATGTAATCTAATGTAATCTCATGTAATCTAATCTATATTCAGAAAGCCCGTCCTCATATTCAGGTTTTTTTTAAAGGATACACATCAATAGGTTCCACTGCTCCACTGACCGACATGTTCCTTCATCACCATGAACACACTCATCATCACAGATCATCACAGCTAAATATTGATTTGAATGTTTTAGAAGTGAAATAAGTAGATCATCTTCTCTCTGATGTGTTTTCCTGTGTCTGGTTTGTCTTGTTGTGTCTGATGTGTTTTGTTGTGTCTGATGTGTTTTGTTGTGTCTGATGTGTTTTCCTGTGTCTGATGTGTTTTGTTGTGTCTGATGTGTTTTGTTGTGTCTGATGTGTTTTCCTGTGTCTGATGTGTTTTGTTGTGTCTGATGTGTTTTCCTGTGTCTGATGTGTTTTCCTGTGTCTGATGTGTCTTGTTGTGTCTGATGTGTTTTGTTGTGTCTGATGTGTTTTGTTGTGTCTGATGTGTTTTCCTGTGTCTGATGTGTTTTCCTGTGTCTGATGTGTTTTGTTGTGTCTTATGTGTCTTGTTGTGTCTGATGTGTCTGATGTGTTTTCCTGTGTCTGATGTGTTTTGTTGTGTCTTATGTGTCTTGTTGTGTCTGATGTGTCTGATGTGTTTTCCTGTGTCTGATGTGTTTTCCTGTGTCTGATGTGTCTGATGTGTTTTCCTGTGTCTGATGTGTCTTGTTGTGCCTGATGTGTTTTCTTGTGTCTGATGTGTTTTCCTGTGTCTGATGTGTTTTCCTGTGTCTGATGTGTTTTGTTGTGTCTGATGTGTTTTGTTGTGTCTTATGTGTTTTGTTGTGTCTGATGTGTTTTCCTGTGTCTGATGTGTTTTCCTGTGTCTGATGTGTTTTCCTGTGTCTGATGTGTTTTGTTGTCTGATGTGTTTTGTTGTGTCTTATGTGTTTTGTTGTGTCTGATGTGTTTTCCTGTGTCTGATGTGTCTTGTTGTGTCTGATGTGTTTTGTTGTGTCTGATGTGTTTTGTTGTGTCTGATGTGTTTTCCTGTGTCTGATGTGTTTTCCTGTGTCTGATGTGTTTTCCTGTGTCTGATGTGTTTTGTTGTGTCTGATGTGTTTTGTTGTGTCTTATGTGTTTTGTTGTGTCTGATGTGTTTTCCTGTGTCTGATGTGTCTTGTTGTGTCTGATGTGTTTTGTTGTGTCTGATGTGTTTTGTTGTGTCTGATGTGTTTTCCTGTGTCTGATGTGTCTTGTTGTGTCTGATGTGTTTTGTTGTGTCTGATGTGTCTTGTTGTGTCTGATGTGTTTTCCTGTGTCTGATGTGTCTTGTTGTGTCTGATGTGTTTTGTTGTGTCTTATGTGTCTTGTTGTGTCTGATGTGTTTTGTTGTGTCTGATGTGTTTTGTTGTGTCTGATGTGTTTTGTTGTGTCTTATGTGTCTTGATGTGTCTGATGTGTTTTGTTGTGTCTGATGTGTTTTGTTGTGTCTTATGTGTTTTCCTGTGTCTGATGTGTTTTGTTGTGTCTTATGTGTCTTGTTGTGTCTGATGTGTCTTGTTGTGTCTGATGTGTCTTGTTGTGTCTGATGTGTTTTGTTGTGTCTGATGTGTTTTGTTGTGTCTGATGTGTTTTGTTGTGTCTGATGTGTTTTCCTGTGTCTGATGTGTTTTCTTGTGTCTGATGTGTTTTGTTGTGTCTTATGTGTCTTGTTGTGTCTGATGTGTCTGATGTGTTTTCCTGTGTCTGATGTGTTTTCCTGTGTCTGATGTGTTTTCTTGTGTCTGATGTGTTTTCTTGTGTCTGATGTGTTTTCCTGTGTCTGATGTGTTTTCCTGTGTCTGATTTGTTTTCCTGTGTCTGATGTGTTTTCCTGTGTCTGATGTGCTCTGAACCGTTGGACCGTGTCGTCCTCAGTCCTGGGCCCGCTGCAGTCGGTGATGCAGGATCTCCATTCAGACGATCACGATGATGACTTGGAGGACGACGATGACAATGATGTGGATTCTGAGGCTGACCGACCTGCACACACACACCTCACTCACCACCAGCGCAGGTCAGTGGAGACATAACACACACACTCCTCACTCACCACCAGCGCAGGTCAGTGGAGACATAACACACACACTCCTCACTCACCACCAGCGCAGGTCAGTGGAGACATAAAACACACACTCCTCACTCACCACCAGCGCAGGTCAGTGGAGACATAAAACACACACTCCTCACTCACCACCAGCGCAGGTCAGTGGAGACATAAAACACACACTCCTCACTCACCACCAGCGCAGGTCAGTGGAGACATAAAACACACACTCCTCACTCAATACCAGCGCAGGTCAGTGGAGACATAAAACACACACTCCTCACTCAATACCAGCGCAGGTCAGTGGAGACATAACACACACACTCCTCACTCAATACCAGCGCAGGTCAGTGGAGACATAACACACACACTCCTCACTCAATACCAGCGCAGGTCAGTGGAGACATAACACACACACTCCTCACTCAATACCAGCGCAGGTCAGTGGAGACATAACACACACACTCCTCACTCAATACCAGCGCAGGTCAGTGGAGACATAAAACACACACTCCTCACTCAATACCAGCGCAGGTCAGTGGAGACATAAAACACACACACACTCCTCACTCACCACCAGCGCAGGTCAGTGGAGACATAAAACACACACACACTCCTCACTCACCACCAGCGCAGGTCAGTGGAGACATAAAACACACACACACTCCTCACTCACCACCAGCGCAGGTCAGTGGAGACATAAAACACACACACCTCACTCAATACCAGCGCAGGTCAGTGGAGACATAAAACACACACTCCTCACTCACCACCAGCGCAGGTCAGTGGAGACATAACACACACACACTCCTCACTCACCACCAGCGCAGGTCAGTGGAGACATAAAACACACACTCCTCACTCACCACCAGCGCAGGTCAGTGGAGACATAAAACACACACTCCTCACTCACCACCAGCGCAGGTCAGTGGAGACATAAAACACACACAAGTTGCGTCATCACTTGCTGTAAGAACCAATAACTAGTATAACTCTATAACTATAATGTCTCTGTCCTCTGAATGGTGAAGGGTCAGTCTGAGTGACGGCAGTGAGAGTGACAGCTCCGCCCACTCCCCGCCCCCCCGCTCTGAAGCCCCGCCCCTGACCAAGACCACGACCAATCAGGTGGGCCGCTGCGGTCCGGAGTCAGGTGAGACGTGTGAGAGGAGCAGAAGTCTGAGTCCTTCTCTCGGTTCCCTCAGATCCTGGAGGTGAGGAGTCCCAGCAAGCAAGACAAGAGCAAGACCCTGGACTGTGACAAGGTGACGACTCGGGAACCCGCTCTGCTTTTTAATCCAACCTCATTCAGCCTGTCAACCAACAAGGTTCTCCACCCTGCTCCAGTAGACCCTCGAGACCAGGGGCGGCCAACCAGAGACCAAGAGACACTTTGTCCACATGTGGACAGACAAACCAACTCCTTTCTCTCAAAATCCAGATATTGTCTTAGACGGAGTTATTTAGTGCACAAATGAATACCCATGAATAGAGAGACACACACACACACACACACACACACACACACACACACACACACACACACACACACACACACACACACACACACACACACACACACACACACACACACACACACACACACACACACACACCTAACCCTAACCCTGGACTACGCCCTCCAGACCTTGTCCACCTTCTCTCAGTAGGAGGATGAACCGTTGTGGGGTCTCTCCAGGATGAAGGGACAGGGACAGGGACAGGGACAGGGACCATGTCGGGGTGACGCTGCTGTGTTTGTGCTGTTTCCAGGCGTACCTGGACGAGCTGGTGGAGCTCCACAAGAGACTGATGACACTCAGAGAAGGTCACATCCTGCAACAGGTCAGCTCTTCTTCTCTGGACTAATTCCTGTAGGTGTGTTTCAGTGACTCGGGTCTTTTCAGAGTTCCTGTGAGGAACATGGGTTCTCCAGCCTCATGAACAGAACATTTACTAACGTTCAGTGAAGCTGAGGAGCAGAAACAGGCTGAATGAAGCAGTCTGATTGTTACAGAGAAACTTTAAAGTTTCACCAGATCATTTGTGACTTAATGTTCTTCATCTCCTCACCTGGACAGGTGAGTGGGATTGGCCTAGACAATGTCTTCCTCTCTAACGTGTGTGTTCATGCTTCATTCTGTATACACCTGTACACACCTGTACACACCTGTACACACCTGTATACACCTGTATACACACCTGTATACACACCTGTACACACCTGTATACACACCTGTATACACACCTGTACACACCTGTATACACACCTGTACACACCTGTACACACCTGTACTCACCTGTATACACCTGTACTCACCTGTATACACCTGTATATACCTGTACACATCTA
The DNA here is from genome assembly GCF_963383615.2 of Lipophrys pholis. Taxonomy (NCBI): domain Eukaryota; kingdom Metazoa; phylum Chordata; class Actinopteri; order Blenniiformes; family Blenniidae; genus Lipophrys; species Lipophrys pholis. Next base: position 231,857 of record NW_028292022.1, on the reverse strand, counting down.
AACACACCTGTACACACCTGTACACACCTGTATACACACCTGTATACACCTGTACACACCTGTACACACCTGTACACACCTGTACACACCTGTACACACCTGTATACACCTGTATACACACCTGTATACACCTGTACACACTGCTGAACTTTGAATGTTTGTACTTCACTGTATAACAACAGGTGAACAGTGGAGCATGTTGATTTAGACCACGTTGATTTAGACCACGTTGATTTAGACCACGTTGATTTAGACCACGTTGATTTAGACCATGTTGATTTAGACCACGTTGATTTAGACCACGTTGATTTAGACCATGTTGATTTAGACCACGTTGATTTAGACCACGTTGATTTAGACCACATTGATTTAGACCACCTTGATTTAGACCACGTTGATTTAGACCACGTTGATTTAGACCACGTTGATTTAGAACACGTTGATTTAGACCATGTTGATTTAGACCATGTTGATTTAGACCACGCTGATTTAGACCATGTTGATTTAGACCATGTTGATTTAGAACACGTTGATTTAGACCATGTTGATTTAGACCATGTTGATTTAGACCATGCTGATTTAGACCACGCTGATTTAGACCATGTTGATTTAGACCACGTTGATTTAGACCATGTTGATTTAGACCACGTTGATTTAGACCATGTTGATTTAGACCAGGTTCATTTGCTCCTCCAAATAGCAGTGCTCTTTGACAGTCACTCTGTTTTTTGTTTATTTGATAAAGATGCAACTTTTTGTGAATTAATCGCACGCAGGAGGGATGGAGGACTGATGGAGGAGGCATGGAGGACTGAGGGAGGAGGGATGGAGGACTGATGGAGGAGGCATGGAGGACTGAGGGAGGAGGCATGGAGGACTGAGGGAGGAGGGATGGAGGAGTTATGGAGGAGGGATGGAGGAGTTATGGAGGACTGAGGGAGGAGGGATGGAGGAGTTATGGAGGACTGAGGGAGGAGGGATGGAGGATGGATGGAGGACTGATGGAGGAGGGATGGAGGACTGATGGAGGAGGGATGGTGGACTGATGGAGGATGGATGGTGGAGGATGGAGGACTGATGGAGGGAGGATGGAGGAGGGATGGAGGAGTTATGGAGGACTGATGGAGGAGGGATGGGGGAGGGATGGAGGAGTTATGGAGGAGGGATGGAGGAGGGATGGAGGGAGGATGGAGGAGGATGGTGAGCTGGTCCCCTGGTTCTGGCTGCAGTAATCCAGTCACTGAACCGTTGTGGTGAGGAGGAGCTGAGCTATAAAGCAGAGCTCTGTCCACCTGTCCTCTGCATGTCCTGTCCCACTGTGGTCAGGACGTTTGGGTCTGGACTAAAGGAATTAGATGGAGGACAGGAGCTGCTGAAAGGAGTTTTCTCTGCAGGGTGGAGGCGTCACTCTTGGTGATGGAGGGATGGACTTCATCCATCTGGAGAGACTGAAATTGGGGCTGCTGCTCCCCCACATTGACCTCAGCCAGTTGAGGAGGATCATCTGATCAGGACGCCCCCTGGTGGCCTCCCTTGAGGGTTCCACCAGGCAGGTGCGACAGGGAGGAGTCCCAGAGCAGTCCAGGACTCTGGTTTGGTCTGGGAGGAGACCCAGAGCAGTCCAGGACTCTGGTTTGGTCTGGGAGGAGACCCAGGGTCGTCCAGGACTCTGGTGTGGTCTGGGAGGAGACCCAGGGCGGTCCAGGACTCTGGTTTGGTCTGGGAGGAGACTCAGGGCGGTCCAGGACTCTGGTTTGGTCTGAGAGGAGACCCAGGGCGGTCCAGGACTCTGGTTTGGTCTGGGAGGAGACTCAGGGCGGTCCAGGACTCTGGTTTGGTCTGGGAGGAGACCCAGGGCGGTCCAGGACTCTGGTTTGGTCTGGGAGGAGACTCAGGGCGGTCCAGGACTCTGGTTTGGGCTGGGAGGAGACCCAGGGCAGTCCAGGACTCTGGTTTGGTCTGAGAGGAGACCCAGGGCGGTCCAGGACTCTGGTTTGGTCTGGGAGGAGACCCAGGGCGGTCCAGGACTCTGGTTTGGTCTGGGAGGAGACTCAGGGCGGTCCGGGACTTTGGTTTGGGCTGGGAGGAGACCCAGGGTGGTCCAGGACTCTGGTTTGGTCTGGGAGGAGACCCAGGGCGGTCCAGGACTCTGGTTTGGTCTGGGAGAGACTTGAAGTCTAACCAAAAGATCTGGAGGAAGATGGAGGAGACAGAGATGGATGGACTTCTTTACTCTCTGTAATTTACGGATGGATGATTGATGGATGATGGATGATGGATGGATGATGGATGGATGATGGATGATTGATGGATGATGGATGGATGATGGATGGATGGATGGATGATGGATGGATGATGGATGGATGGATGGATGATGGATGGATGATGGATGATGGATGGATGATGGATGGATGATGGATGGATGATGGATGGATGATTGATGGATGATGGATGGATGGATGATGGATGATGGATGATGGATGATGGATGATGGATGATGGATGGATGATGGATGGATGATGGATGATTGATGGATGATGGATGGATGATGGATGGATGGATGATGGATGGATGGATGGATGGATGATGGATGGATGATGGATGGATGATGGATGGATGATTGATGGATGATTGATGGATGATGGATGGATGGATGATGGATGATGGATGATGGATGATGGATGATGGATGATGGATGGATGATGGATGATGGATGGATGATGGATGATTGATGGATGATGGATGGATGATGGATGGATGGATGATGGATGGATGGATGATGGATGGATGGATGGATGGATGATGGATGGATGGATGGATGATGGATGGATGGATGATGGATGGATGATGGATGGATGATTGATGGATGATTGATGGATGATGGATGGATGGATGATGGATGGATGATGGATGGATGATTGATGGATGATGGATGGATGGATGATGGATGGATGGATGATGGATGGATGATGGATGGATGATTGATGGATGATGGTTGGATGATGGTCGGATGATGGATGATGGTTGGATGATGGATGATGGATGGATGATGGTTGGATGATGGTTGGATGATGGATGGACGATTGATGGATGATGGTTGGATGATGGATGATGGATGGATGATGGTTGGATGATGGTTGGATGATGGATGGATGATGGATGATGGTTGGATGATGGATGGATGATTGATGGATGATGGTTGGATGAACTGTCTTCTCTCTGTAAGGCTGTTTTACAGTTTATAATACAGTACTACGTAGAACAATCATTGGGGCGTTTTCAGTGTGATTTTCTAAAGCAGGAGTACTTCAGAACATGTGAATGTGTTTCAGTTACATTGTGTAATAGTACTTTCTATACGTACAGCAGTAACTTTCTTTAGGTATATTAGAATAATGTCTGAATAAACCTTCAATGTCGTCTGAGTTACAGGGGGCCGAGCTCAGCGTAGAGGTTGGGGGTTAGAGTAGAGGTTGGAGTAGAGGTTGGAGTAGAGGTTAGAGTAGAGGTTGGAGTAGAGGTTGGAGTAGAGGTTGGGGTTAGAGGTTGGAGTAGAGGTTGGAGTAGAGGTTGGAGTAGAGGTTGGGGTTAGAGGTTGGAGTAGAGGTTGGGGTTAGAGGTTGGAGTAGAGGTTGGAGTAGAGGTTGGAGTAGAGGTTGGGGTTAGAGGTTGGGGTTAGAGGTTGGAGTAGAGGTTGGAGTAGAGGTTGGGGGTAGGGGGTTGGAGGTTAGAGTAGAGGTTGGGGGTAGGGGGTTGGAGGTTAGAGTAGAGGTTGGGGGTAGGGGGTTGGAGGTTAGAGTAGAGGCTGGGGGTTGGAGGTTAGAGTAGAGGCTGGGGGTTGGAGGTTAGAGTAGAGGCTGGGGGTTGGAGGTTAGAGTAGAGGTTGGGGGTAGGGGGTTGGAGGTTAGAGTAGAGGTTGGGGGTAGGGGTTGGAGGTTAGAGTAGAGGTTGGGGGTAGGGGGTTGGAGGTTAGAGTAGAGGTTGGGGGTAGGGGGTTGGAGGTTAGAGTAGAGGCTGGGGGTTGGAGGTTAGAGTAGAGGCTGGGGGTTGGAGGTTAGAGTAGAGGTTGGGGGTTGGAGGTTGGAGGTTAGAGGTTAGAGTAGAGGCTGGGGGTAGGAGGTTGGAGGTTAGAGTAGAGGCTGGGGGTTGGAGGTTGGAGGTTAGAGGTTAGAGTAGAGGTTGGGGGTAGGGGGTTGGGGGTAGGGGGTTGGAGCAGAGGTTAGAGTAGAGGTTGGGGGTAGGGGGTTGGAGGTTAGAGTAGAGGTTGGGGGTTGGAGGTTGGAGGTTAGAGGTTAGAGTAGAGGTTGGGGGTTGGAGGTTAGAGTAGAGGTTGGGGGTAGGGGGTTGGAGGTTAGAGTAGAGGCTGGGGGTTGGAGGTTAGAGTAGAGGTTGGGGGTTGGAGGTTAGAGGTTAGAGTAGAGGCTGGGGGTAGGGGGTTGGAGGTTGGAGGTTAGAGTAGAGGCTGGGGGTAGGGGGTTGGAGGTTGGAGGTTAGAGTAGAGGCTGGGGGTAGGGGGTTGGAGGTTGGAGGTTAGAGTAGAGGCTGGGGGTAGGGGGTTGGGGGTAGGGGGTTGGAGCAGCAGGTAGAAGTTGTCCTTCAGTTGACCTGACCCTCTGGACTTCTGTCCTCCAGATCGTGAACCTGATCGAGGAGACGGGACACTTCCACATCACCAACACCACCTTTGACTTTGACCTGTGCTCGCTGGACAGAAGCACAGTGAGGAAGCTGCAGAGCTACCTGGACACGTCGGGCCTGTCCTGAACTCGCACCAGCACACTTTCCTCTGGATGCAACTTGAACGCCTGACGGAGGCTGGCCGCCGCCGCTCCGTCAGGACATTACCCAGAAAGCCTTGAGAAGTTCACTTTGTTAAAACGAGGGTGAGCAGCGGCGGCGGAGTCGCTGCGAGTCGTCGCCACAAGTTTCTGTTCAGCGTGACGCCGCCCACAGCGATGCCTTAGCACGAGTCGTCTTATTTATTAAAGTCACTACAGGTGTCTGTCTGTCTCTGTCTCTGTCTCTGTCTCTGTCTCTGTCTCTGTCTCTCTCTCTCTCTGTCTCTGTCTGTCTGTCTCTCTGTCTGTCTGTCTGTCTGTCTGTCTGTCTGTCTCTGTCTCTGTCTGTCTCTGTCTGTCTGTCTGTCTGTCTGTCTCTGTCTGTCTGTCTGTCTCTCTGTCTCTGTCTGTCTGTCTGTCTGTCTGTCTGTCTGTCTGTCTGTCTCTGTCTGTCTGTCTGTCTGTCTGTCTCTCTGTCTCTGTCTGTCTGTGTGTGTCTCTGTCTCTGTCTGTCTGTCTCTGTCTGTCTGTCTGTGTGTGTCTCTGTCTCTGTCTGTCTGTCTCTGTCTCTTGTCTCTGAGACGATAGCAGGACTGTGACACTGTCAAAGATCTATCAACCAACATTACGATCAGTTTGATGAAACGGTGCCGACGTGCCGTTGAGCAGAGAAGCTGCCTGAACAGAGCGTCAGAGGTCCTGATCAGTTCACATCCAAACCTTCACTCTTCTTTCTAAACCGTCGTTCCACTACGTTCCACTGCGTTCCACAACGTTCCACTGGGTTCCACTCAAAGTTCATCCAGCGGAACCCTTGCTGACGGTGGAACGTCCTCCCAGCTCAGTCTGCTGTCTGACGTTCTGAAGCGCGTCTTCATTTGACGAGATCCGGGTGCTGTGAAGACCAGGTTCAGTGCGCGCTCCTCGTGCGCGCTCCTCGTGCGCGCTCCTCCGGTCAGGTGACCACGTGGCTCCCAGGACTTGGTTGTGAATGATTGTGTCTCCAGTGAACTGGAGTGGAAGACGAAGGTTTTCTGTGCTCATGTTTGTGTCTCGTCTCCACACGTAGAAGAAGACAGGTGGAGCTCCTCCGTCACCTGCAGCGCCCCCCAGTGGAAACTCCCACCACTTCCTCCTTTATGTCAGCAGCAGCTTTTCTCCCCTTTTTATTCACTCTGTCGTTCATACTTCAGTGACACTGAGCAACACACACACACACACACACACACACACACACACACACACACACACACACACACACACACACACACACACACACACACACACAGACACACAGACACACACACAGACACACAGACACACACACACACACACCCACACACACACACACACACACACACACACACACACACACACACACAGACACACACACACAGACACACAGACACACACACACACACACACACACACACACACACACACACACAGACACACAGACACACACACACACACAGACACACAGACACACACACACACACACACACACACACACACACACACACACACACACACACACACACACACACACACACACACACACACACACAGACACACACACACACACACACACACACAGACACACAGACACACACACACACACACACACACACACACACACACACACACACACACACACACACACACAGGATCTTGAAGAAATGTGTGTACAGTACTTAGGAAGTACATTCAGTTGATTTAGTTTGGGTGGCTCTATGAGGAGGATGGAGTGTTGGAGGAGGAGATCGAGTGTTAGAGGAGGTGGAGGAGTGTTGGTGGCGGAGATCGAGTGTTGGAGGAGGAGGTGGAGTGTTAGAGGAGGTGGAGGAGTGTTGGTGGCGGAGATGGAGTGTTGGAGGAGGAGGTGGAGTGTTGGAGGAGGAGGTGGAGTGTTGTAGGAGAAGAGGGAGGAGGAGGAGTGTTGGTGGAGGCGGAGGAGTGTTGGTGGGGGAGATGGTGTGTTGGAGGAGGAGGTGGAGGGGGAGGAGGAGGAAAAGGAGTGTTGGAGCAGGAGAAGCAGCAGCAGGAGCAGGAGGAGGAGAAGCAGCAGCAGCAGCAGCAGGAGAAGCAGCAGCAGCAGCAACAGCAGGAGAAGCAGCAGCAGGAGGAGAAGCAACAGCAGGAGAAGCAGCAGCAGGAGGAGAAGCAACAGCAGGAGAAGCAGCAGCAGCAGCAGGAGGAGAAGCAGCAGCAGCAGCAGCAGGAGAAGCAGCAGCAGCAGCAGGAGGAGAAGCAGCAGCAGCAGCAGGAGGAGGAGCAGCAGCAGCAGGAGGAGAAGCAGGAGGAGAAGCAGCAGCAGCAGGAGAAGCAGTGGCAGCGGCGACGGCAGCAGGAGGAGGAGAACCTGACACATCCTATTTATTGAGACGTTCAATCAGAACTGTGGTTCTGTTCTTTGCTTCATCGGGTCTGACGACGAACTGCTTCACCCTCTTATGGGTTCTTGTGTATTTGAGGACGTTCAATAAAGGTTCTGTATCATGAACAGAAAACTGGTTTGTGGAGGAACCGTCTTTTTTTTCCCCAAATAAAAATATCTTTTATATGAGACGATAAAAAAAGACAATTATTTTTAAAAATATTTAAAAAAGGAGGAAGGATTGAAAAACTGCATTCAGGATCTAAAATGTACATAGAGTATATTAATAGTAGTGAATGTAGTGGAATATTTAGAAATCTGTGTACATGGTATAAATGTACATGTTTGAGTTGTGTGAGGAATATCTTGTAGTAATAAAAACTCAGAGACAGAACACAGGAATGAGACTGAGAGACATTTAAAATAGTCTGAGACCATTTGAGTCCATCATTCTTGCAGCGAGAGACAAAGTCCCGGTCCAAACCTCCTGATTGTCCAGGAGTTTGTCTCACGCTGCAGTCAGACAGCGCCCCCTGCAGGCTGCATTGTTTTGAGTCTGGATTGAAGGACACCAGAGGCAGTACCGAGGTTCTATCAGTGGCGACAAAGGTCCTGGAACACGGACTGCAAAGTACACATCGTTCTTCATGAGACCAAAGAAGATTCTGTGACGTTCCCTCCTGTTCTGACTGAAGAATGAAGGAACTGAAATAAAAATCAGGCTCGCAGGCGTTTCTTCATTTCAAGAGCAGTAGAACACGTAGAAACAAATAAAGCAAGAAACTTAGAAAAGCTGTATTGTGGTGGTTCCACCGGACAGGAACCTTCCCTCATCCCCCATCAAACATGGCCGGAAGTGGAACCGCAGGTCTGTGGCAGGTTGGAACCAAATAAAGATAAAACATAAAGTGATCAAACGTCTAAACCTTCTTCAGCTGCTTCGTCGCCACAACAAAGAGTTTTAGAGGAAAAACGTCCGTAATGGAAACGAGTTGATTGATTCTGACTGGGAGAGGAGAGAACAGGAAGTAAAGGTCTGGACGTTCAAAGCAGAACACATGGTTCTATGCTCATCAGGAGACATGGTCTAAAGGGTTCTAAAGTGCCAAGGAGCAGGTCCAGTGGACCCGTCGTACCTCCAACCTCAGGCCCACATCAGGCCCACCTTCTGGATCCGCCTGGAACGTTCCACATCAGAACCAAGACGTAATACTTTCTGATTAATGAGCAATACTCATTTTTAACGTTGTGCTGGTATTAGGAACTTGTTCTATGTGCTCCTTATTATAAATGTGTCATTTGCCATGTTCCTCATCGCTCTTATATTTATTGCCATTCCCCGTTTATAAAAAAAGAAAAATGTTTAAAAAACTTTTTGAATTTAACATTAATTCTAATTTAAATGTTCTATGTATCTTCTATTTACACCATCCTCCTCCTCCTCCTTGTCCTCTCCAGTGTCAGAGTCTCCCACCAGAACCTTCATCAATCTCTACAGAGAACCAACGTTCTGTCCTGAACCTTCATCAATATCTATAGAGAACCATTGTTCTGTCCTGAACCTTCATCAATCTCTGTAAAGAACCAACGTTCTGTCCTGAACCTTCATCAATCTCTGTAGAGAACCAACGTTCTGTCCTGAACCTTCATCAATCTCTGTAAAGAACCAACGTTCTGTCCTGAACCTTCATCAATCTCTGTAGAGAACCAACATTCTGTCCTGAACCTTCATCAATCTCTACAGAGAACCATTGTTCTGTCCTGAACCTTCATCAATCTCTGTAAAGAACCAACCTTCTGTCCTGAACCTTCATCAATCTCTGTAGAGAACCATCGTTCTGTCCTGAACCTTCATCAATCTCTGTAGAGAACCATCGTTCTGTCCTGAACCTTCATCAATATCTGTAGAGAACCAACGTTCTGTCCTGAACCTTCATCAATCTCTACAGAGAACCATTGTTCTGTCCTGAACCTTCATCAATCTCTGTAAAGAACCAACGTTCTGTCCTGAACCTTCATCAATCTCTGTAGAGAACCAACGTTCTGTCCTGAACCTATATCAATATCTGTAGAGAACCATCGTTCTGTCCTGAACCTTCATCAATCTCTGTAGAGAACCATCGTTCTGTCCTGAACCTTCATCAATATCTGTAGAGAACCATCGTTCTGTCCTGAACCTTCATCAATCTCTGTAGAGAACCATCGTTCTGTCCTGAACCTTCATCAATATCTGTAGAGAACCATCGTTCTGTCCTGAACCTTCATCAATCTCTGTAGAGAACCATCATTCCGTCCTGAACCTTCATCAATCTCTGTAGAGAACCCACGTTCTGTCCTGAACCTTCATCAATCTCTACAGAGAACCCACGTTCTGTCCTGAACCTTCATCAATCTCTACAGAGAACCATCGTTCTGTCCTGAACCTTCATCAATATCTGTAGAGAACCATCGTTCTGTCCTGAACCTTCATCAATCTCTGTAGAGAACCAACGTTCTGTCCTGAACCTTCATCAATATCTGTAGAGAACCATCGTTCTGTCCTGAACCTTCATCAATCTCTGTAGAGAACCAACGTTCTGTCCTGAACCTTCATCAATATCTGTAGAGAACCATCGTTCTGTCCTGAACCTTCATCAATCTCTGTAGAGAACCAACATTCTGTCCTGAACCTTCATCAATATCTGTAGAGAACCAACGTTCTGTCCTGAACCTTCATCAATCTCTACAGAGAACCATTGTTCTGTCCTGAACCTTCATCAATCTCTGTAAAGAACCAACGTTCTGTCCTGAACCTTCATCAATCTCTGTAGAGAACCATCGTTCTGTCCTGAACCTTCATCAATCTCTGTAGAGAACCATCGTTCTGTCCTGAACCTTCATCAATATCTGTAGAGAACCAACGTTCTGTCCTGAACCTTCATCAATCTCTACAGAGAACCATTGTTCTGTCCTGAACCTTCATCAATCTCTGTAAAGAACCAACGTTCTGTCCTGAACCTTCATCAATCTCTGTAGAGAACCAACGTTCTGTCCTGAACCTATATCAATATCTGTAGAGAACCATCGTTCTGTCCTGAACCTTCATCAATATCTGTAGAGAACCAACGTTCTGTCCTGAACCTTTATCAATCTCTGTAGAGAACCAACGTTCTGTCCTGAACCTTCATCAATATCTGTAGAGAACCATCGTTCTGTCCTGAACCTTCATCAATCTCTGTAGAGAACCATCATTCCGTCCTGAACCTTCATCAATCCCTGTAGAGAACCCACGTTCTGTCCTGAACCTTCATCAATCTCTACAGAGAACCCACGTTCTGTCCTGAACCTTCATCAATCTCTACAGAGAACCATCGTTCTGTCCTGAACCTTCATCAATCTCTGTAGAGAACCCACGTTCTGTCCTGAACCTTCATCAATCTCTACAGAGAACCAACGTTCTGTCCTGAACCTTCATCAATCTCTGTAGAGAACCAACGTTCTGTCCTGAACCTTCATCAATCTCTGTAGAGAACCATCATTCTGTCCTGAACCTTCATCAATCTCTGTAGAGAACCAACGTTCTGTCCTGAACCTTCATCAATCTCTGTAGAGAACCATCATTCTGTCCTGAACCTTCATCAATCTCTGTAGAGAACCAACGTTCTGTCCTGAACCTTCATCAATATCTGTAGAGAACCAACGTTCTGTCCTGAACCTTTATCAATCTCTGTGGAGAACCAACGTTCTGTCCTGAACCTTCATCAATCTCTGTAGAGAACCATCGTTCTGTCCTGAACCTTCATCAATCTCTGTAGAGAACCAACGTTCTGTCCTGAACCTTCATCAATCTCTACAGAGAACCAACGTTCTGTCCTGAACCTTCTTATCAAGGAGGTGGTGTTCCCTTCATACCACAAACCACAGTGGAGTCAGCAGGAGGAGGTGGGAGGTGGGAGGTGGTTCCCCAGTAGGAGGAGAGGAGGAGGTGGGAGGCGGTTCCCCAGCAGGAGGAGAGGAGGTGTAGAAGTTCCTGCAGACGGCTGCGTGGTCCTAAGATGATCTGGTGCTCCGTGTTCATGATGGAGTCACCAGGAGCCTCGTCTATAAAAGCTGCTGAAGCACAGAAGGTCCTGAAAGATGCCTACACCACTTCCCACACAAACTTTGTGATCTAAAATAATAAACTGAGCTGGAGAATGTTGGTACCGCTACAACAACTTAGAACCTTGCGTACACACAGTTTGGAGACGGAGAACCTGGCAGCGCTGACTGTGGAGTGGAGAACTGAACCAGGTTCATCTCAAACATTTATTATCTTCAAATATCAGATTCATTGATCCACGTGATCATAAACAGCCGAGCTGCAGAGTTCTAGAGGGTTCTTAGTGGAACGTTACTGCTGAATCAGCAGAACCATGTTCATATGTCAAACCTTCATCTTCAAATGATCCAGAGGGTAGAACTGATTGATGATCAATGATCCAGAGGGTAGAAGTGATTGATAATCAATGATCCAGAGGGTAGAAGTGATTGAAGATCAATGATCCAGAGGGTAGAAGTGATTGAAGATCAATGATACAAAGTGAGTAACAATCAGTCTAATTTCAGAGTGAACACATTAATAGTGCCGTGACAGTCGTGATAAAAGCTGCAGTGTGGATGCTCTGCACCGCCATGCGCTCTGGAACCTCTGGAGCCTCTGGAGCCTCTGGACACTATGGAACCTCTGGAGCCTCTGGACACTATGGAACCTCTGGAACCTCTGGAGCCTCTGGAACCTCTGGAGCCTCTGGACACTGTGGAACCTCTGGAGCCTCTGGAACCTCTGGAGCCTCTGGAGCTGGAGACAGTCGACCTCCTCGTCACTCTCTAGTGACTGAGGATAAAACACAAAGTCCAATGAACCTTTGGAGTCACTGTCCTCTATGATGTCACTCCCCTCCATGATGTCACTGTCCTCTATGATGTCACTCCCCTCCATGATGTCACTGTCCTCTATGATGTCACTCCCCTCTATGATGTCACTCTCCTCTATGATGTCACTCTCCTTCATGATGTCACTGTCCTCTATGATGTCACTCCCCTCCATGATGTCACTCTCCTCTATGATGTCACTCTCCTTCATGATGTCACTCTCCTCTATGATGTCACTCTCCTCTATGATGTCACTCTCCTTCATGATGTCACTCTCCTCTATGATGTCACTCTCCTCTATGATGTCACTCTCCTCCATGATGTCACTCTCCTCTATGATGTCACTCTCCTCTGACCTCCACCTTCAGATCAGACTCTTCTCCTCCACCTCTACAGTCGCTGATCTCTCTCAGACTCTCTCACTATTTCCATCAGAGACGAGCTGCTGATCTCTTGTTTTTTCTTTTATTAGTGATTCCACTACTGTGACACCAGATAAGATCGTCTCCTGACCTCCATCATCTCCTGACCTCCATCATCTCCTGACCTCCACCATCTCCTGACCTCCATCATCTCCTGACCTCCACCATCTCCTGACCTCCATCATCTACTGTCCTCCACCATCTCCTGACCTCCACCATCTCCTGACCTCCATCATCTCCTGACCTCCATCATCTCCTGACCTCCATCATCTCCTGACCTCCACCATCTCCTGACCTCCACCTCCTCCATCACTATTTCTCTCTCTGTAAAATTCCTTTTCTTCCAGGATTGACTGTCCAATGCCGGCGATCAACAGGCTGATTGAGACACTAAATATGGACGAGACATTTTGCATTGACCATTTATGGTAGAAAGTGGGCGTGTTGAGGGCGGAGCCTGAACCGTCACCTTCCAGGTGGAGTGATCTATTAAAGGAACGTGTGTGCAGATGTGCGTACGCACGAGTTTATAGAGGGGAATTGTTTTGGGCGCAGGAACATTTCTAGTGGGAATCCTTGGACTGTGTGAGGGGGGGCGGGAGGGGGGGCGGGAGGGGGGCAGCAGGGGGGTGAGAGGGGGGCGGGGGGGGCAGCAGGTGGGTGAGAGGGGGGCGGGAGGGGGGCAGCAGGGGGGTGAGAGGGGGGCGGGGGGGGCAGCAGGGGGGTGAGAGGGGGGCGGGGGGGGCAGCAGGGGGGTGAGAGGGGGGCGGGAGGGGGTCAGCAGGGGGGTGAGAGGGGGGCGGGAGGGGGGCAGCAGGGGGGTGAGAGGGGACCAGGGTAAGAATGGAGTCGGGGGAAATGGGTGAGAGTGCAGAGCAGCCAGCAGGACATCCTGTCTGAGCCTCCAAACAACATTTCCTCCACTGAAGAGGGGGACCCTCGGAAATAATCTCCACTGAAGAGACAGACGCTGATTGTCTCGCTGGCACGAGGCCAAGGCCCAGAAGAAAAGCCTCCCCCCCACAGAGCCTCTGGACGGCGGTCAAAGCACCTCCAGGAAGTCATTAAGGCTGCAGGTGGAGGAAGGGAGACATAAAGGTGAGTGTTTGATCGACTGTTGGTCGTCCACTAAAGCAAAAATGTCTCCACTGGAGTGTCTGAAGACGTCTGTCTCAGGACATCGCTGGTGGAGTCCTCACTTCTCTTCCTCTCACCATTCTGGTGAACGTTTCAGCTGACTGATATCAGGAGGCTCACGAGCCTTTACCATAGCTTAGTGAGGAAATACCCTGCAGGTCCTTCACTTCAGTGTCCAACGCGTCTTTATTGTCTCTGACATGGAGCCTCACGGTCTCAGCTACTGGACACGTTGGACAGGAAGTGGAGACTTCGCACGGCGCTCGTGACAAATGATGTGAAAACAAGTCAAACTTCCAGAATGGTGAGTGGAATGGATCCTTCATGTGCAGACATTAAGCTGGAGGGTCACAATCTGGGGGGGGGGGGGGGGGGGGGGGGGGGGACACCCCCCTGTGGCTCTTCAACACAGATGGTTTATGGGTAATGTAGTATTAGTAATGCAAGGTTGTAGGTTCAATTCCTGTGGTGGTTCCTGGTACCTGAAAAGCTTCCAGTGATTGTTGCTCAGTCTGAGCTGAGGTGTTTCTCCAGAGCTGGTGGCGGTAGAGCGGTAGAGCGGTAGAGCAGAGGACGGAGGACGGAGGACGGAGGCCCCCGACACCTCCAGCACTCTCATCATGTGCACTTTGTCCCTCGTGGCTCCCCTGTGGAATTCTGGGTAGCTGTTGCTCCCTCTGACCCCCACCCACCCGGATCCACCCCCACCCCCATCCGCCCCCACCCCCATGCGCCCCCACCCCCATGCGCCCCCACCCCACTCACAAAACGCAGACAAATTAGCTTTTCAAAAATGAGATCAAGTTATGTAAAGGACAAAAGCAAGCAGACTTCAAAGGAGGGATGAAGCGTCGCTAACCTCGCCACTCAGACGCCCCCCTCCACCCCCCCTCCACCCCCGAGACCCCTCGAGACCCCCTGCACCACCAGAATGGGTCCAGTCTTTTGGAGCGGGTCCCAGTGCTGCTCTTTGATTCCCGGAGTCTTGGCTCTGCTGCTCCTCTGGCTGCTTTGTTCCTCTTGATGGATCCAGGCAGGCCAGCGAACCGTGACCCTGCAGCCCACCCCGTCTGACACACACACACACACACACACACACACACACACACACACACACACACACACACACACACACACACACACACACACACACACACACACACACACACACACACACACACACACAGGGTTTGGAGGTAAACTGGGGGAAGAAAGCGTCTCTGAATCAAAATCTCATCACAGACAGAGATTAAGGCACAGTGAGTCGCTGCTGCTTTGTCTGTTCTCATGAGTCTGGTTCTCATGAGTCTGGTTCTCATGACTGTGTTCTCATGAGTCTGGTTCTCATGAGTCTGGTTCTCATGAGTCTGGTTCTCATGAGCCTGGTTCTCATGAGTCTGGTCCTCATGACTGCGTTCTCATGAGTCTGGTTCTCATGACTGTGTTCTCATGACTGTGTTCTCATGAGTCTGGTTCTCATGAGTCTGGTTCTCATGACTGTGTTCTCATGAGTCTGGTTCTCATGAGTCTGGTTCTCATGAGTCTGGTTCTCATGACTGTGTTCTCATGACTGTGTTCTCATGAGTCTGGTTCTCATGAGTCTGGTTCTCATGACTGTGTTCTCATGAGTCTGGTTCTCATGAGTATGGTTCTCATGAGTCTGGTTCTCATGGCTGTTCTCATGAGTCTGGTTCTCATGAGTGTGTTCTCATTAGTCTGGTTTTCATGAGTGTGTTCTCATGTGTTGGTTCTCATGAGTGTGTTCTCATGAGTGTGTTCTCATGGGCTGGTTTTCATGGGCTGGTTCTCATGAATGTGTTCTCATGAGTGTGTTCTCATGAGTGTGTTCTCATGAGTCAGCCATGTGTGATAAGTGAGGATGAGAATCTCCTTCTGCTCCGCCGCCTGTTCAGCTGCTCAAACCTCCTGCCAGCAGACGGACCGACTGTAGAGGAGCTGCAGGGAAACGGCACACACACACACACACACACACACACACACACACACACACACACACACACACACACACACACACACACACACACACACACACACACACACACACACACACACACAGTGTTTTTCCTTTGTTGTGTTCGGCGCTGTATAAATAAAGTTGCATTGAACTGAACTGCTTTCCCAGGAACTGAAAATGAAAACGGAGTTCAGAAGATTCCAACAACTTTTCTCTCATGTTGTGGTTGTTGATTTAGTCTGAGTAGGTAAGGTCACAGTCAGAATACAGTCAGTCAGAATACAGTAACAGTCAGAATACGGTCACAGTCAGAATACAGTCAGAATACAGTCAGTCAGAATAAGATCACAGTCAGAATAAGGTCACAGTCAGAATAGAGTCAGTCAGAATACGGTCACAGTCAGAATACAGTCAGAATACAGTCAGAATACGGTCACAGTCAGAATAGAGTCAGTCAGAATACAGTCAGTCAGAATATGATCACAGTCAGAATAAGGTCACAGTCAGAATACGATCACAGTCAGAATACAGTCAGTCAGAATAAGATCACAGTCAGAATAAGGTCACAGTCAGAATAGAGTCAGTCAGAATACGGTCACAGTCAGAATACAGTCAGAATACAGTCAGAATACGGTCACAGTCAGAATAGAGTCAGTCAGAATACAGTCAGTCAGAATATGATCACAGTCAGAATAAGGTCACAGTCAGAATACGATCACAGTCAGAATACAGTCAGTCAGAATAAGATCACAGTCAGAATAAGGTCACAGTCAGAATAAGATCACAGTCAGAATAAGGTCACAGTCAGAATACGATCACAGTCAGAATACAGTCAGTCAGAATAAGATCACAGTCAGAATACAGTCAGTCAGAATAAGATCACAGTCAGAATAAGGTCACAGTCAGAATACAGTCAGTCAGAATACAGTCAGTCAGAATACAGTCAGTCAGAATATGATCACAGTCAGAATAAGGTCACAGTCAGAATACAATCACAGTCAGAATACAGTCAGTCAGAATAAGATCACAGTCAGAATAAGGTCACAGTCAGAATAGAGTCAGTCAGAATACGGTCACAGTCAGAATACAGTCAGAATACGGTCACAGTCAGAATAGAGTCAGTCAGAATACAGTCAGTCAGAATATGATCACAGTCAGAATAAGGTCACAGTCAGAATACGATCACAGTCAGAATACAGTCAGTCAGAATAAGATCACAGTCAGAATAAGGTCACAGTCAGAATAGAGTCAGTCAGAATACGGTCACAGTCAGAATAGAGTCAGAATACAGTCAGAATACGGTCACAGTCAGAATAGAGTCAGTCAGAATACAGTCAGTCAGAATATGATCACAGTCAGAATAAGGTCACAGTCAGAATACGATCACAGTCAGAATACAGTCAGTCAGAATAAGATCACAGTCAGAATAAGGTCACAGTCAGAATAAGATCACAGTCAGAATAAGGTCACAGTCAGAATACGATCACAGTCAGAATACAGTCAGTCAGAATAAGATCACAGTCAGAATACAGTCAGTCAGAATAAGATCACAGTCAGAATAAGGTCACAGTCAGAATACGATCACAGTCAGAATAAGGTCACAGTCAGAATACAGTCAGTCAGAATACAGTCAGTCAGAATACAGTCAGTCAGAATATGATCACAGTCAGAATAAGGTCACAGTCAGAATACGATCACAGTCAGAATACAGTCAGTCAGAATAAGATCACAGTCAGAATAAGGTCACAGTCAGAATACGATCACAGTCAGAATACAGTCAGTCAGAATAAGATCACAGTCAGAATAAGATCACAGTCAGAATAAGGTCACAGTCAGAATACGATCACAGTCAGAATACAGTCAGTCAGAATAAGATCACAGTCAGAATAAGGTCACAGTCAGAATAAGATCACAGTCAGAATAAGGTCACAGTCAGAATACGATCACAGTCAGAATACAGTCAGTCAGAATAAGATCACAGTCAGAATACAGTCAGTCAGAATATGATCACAGTCAGAATAAGGTCACAGTCAGAATACAATCACAGTCAGAATATGATCACAGTCAGAATAAGGTCACAGTCAGAATACAATCACAGTCAGAATACGGTCACAGTCAGAATACAGTCAGTAAGAATACAATCACAGTCAGAATACGGTCACAGTTAGAATACGGTCACAGTCAGAATAAGGTCACAGTCAGAATACGATCACAGTCGGAATAAGGTCACAGTCAGAATAAGGTCACAGTCAGAATACAGTCAGTCAGAATAAGATCACAGTCAGAATACAGTCAGTCAGAATATGATCACAGTCAGAATAAGGTCACCGTCAGAATAAGGTCACAGTCAGAATACGATCACAGTCAGAATAAGGTCACAGTCAGAATACGATCACAGTCAGAATACAGTCAGTCAGAATAAGATCACAGTCAGAATAAGGTCACAGTCAGAATACAGTCAGTCAGAATACATTCAGTCAGAATACAGTCAGTCAGAATATGATCACAGTCAGAATAAGGTCACAGTCAGAATACGATCACAGTCAGAATAAGGTCACAGTCAGAATACAGTCAGTCAGAATACAGTCAGTCAGAATATGATCACAGTCAGAATAAGGTCACAGTCAGAATACAATCACAGTCAGAATACGATCACAGTCAGAATACGGTCACAGTCAGAATACAGTCAGTAAGAATACAATCACAGTCAGAATAAGGTCACAGTCAGAATACGGTCACAGTCAGAATACAGTCAGTCAGAATACGGTCACAGTCAGAATAAGGTCACAGTCAGAATACGATCACAGTCGGAATAAGGTCACAGTCAGAATACGATCACAGTCAGAATACAGTCAGTAAGAATACAATCACAGTCAGAATAAGGTCACAGTCAGAATACAATCACAGTCAGAATACGATCACAGTCAGAATACGATCACAGTCAGAACTCCAGTCTGCAGAGGGTTTTGACCCTCAACCTTGACGCTGATGCTACAGCGTTAGAACCACTGACAGAAAAGACGTTGAGTTCAATTAAAAATCAGGTGCTCCTCTCTGGTCAACTCTCCTCTCTGGTCAACTCTCCTCTCTGGTCAACTCTCCTCTCTGATCGACGCTCCTCTCTCCTCTCTGGTCAACTCTCCTCTCTGATCGACGCTCCTCTCTCCTCTCTGATCGACGCTCCTCTCTCCTCTCTGGTCAACTCTCCTCTCTGATCGAAGCTCCTCTCTCCTCTCTGGTCGACTCTCCTCTCTGGTCAACGCTCCTCTCTGATCGACGCTCCACTCTCCTCTCTGGTGGACGCTCCTCTCTCCTCTATGGTCGACTCTCCTCTCTGATCGACGCTCCGCTCTCCTCTCTGGTCAACTCTCCTCTCTGATCGACGCTCCTCTCTCCTCTCTGGTCAACTCTCCTCTCTGATCGAAGCTCCTCTCTCCTCTCTGGTCGACTCTCCTCTCTGGTCAACGCTCCTCTCTGATCGACGCTCCACTCTCCTCTCTGGTGGACGCTCCTCTCTCCTCTCTGGTCGACTCTCCTCTCTGGTCGACGCTCCTCTCTCCTCTCTGGTCGACGCTCCACTCTCCCTTCTGGTCAACGCTCCTCTCTCCTCTCTGGTCGACGCTCCTCTCTCCTCTCTGGTTGACTCTCCTCTCTGGTCGACGCTCCTCTCTCCCTTCTGGTCAACGCTCCTCTCTCCTCTCTGGTCGAAGCTCCTCTCTCCTCTCTGGTCGACGCTCCACTCTCCCTTCTGGTCAACGCTCCTCTCTCCTCTCTGGTCGAAGCTCCTCTCTCCTCTCTGGTCGACTCTCCTCTCTGGTCAACGCTCCTCTCTGATCGACGCTCCACTCTCCTCTCTGGTGGACGCTCCTCTCTCCTCTATGGTCGACTCTCCTCTCTGATCGACGCTCCTCTCTCCTCTCTGGTCGACTCTCCCTTCTGGTCAACGCTCCTCTCTCCTCTCTGGTCGACGCTCCTCTCTCCTCTCTGGTCGACTCTCCTCTCTGGTCGACTCTCCACTCTCCTCTCTGGTCGACGCTCCTCTCTCCTCTCTGGTCGACGCTCCTCTCTCCACTCTGGTCGACTCTCCTCTCTAGTCGGCGCTCCTCTCTCCACTCTGGTCGACTCTCCTCTCTCCTCTCTGGTCGACGCTCCTCGCTCCACTCTGGTCGACTCTCCTCTCTCCTCTCTGGTTGACGCTCCTCTCTCCTCTCTGGTCGACTCTCCTCTCTGGTCGACTCTCCACTCTGGTCGACTCTCCTCTCTGGTCGACTCTCCTCTCTAGTCGACGCTCCTCTCTCCTCTCTGGTCGACTCTCCTCTCTCCTCTCTGGTCTGTGTTGAAGTGACTTCAAACTGAAAGAACTCCCAGGGTGGAGAACAAACTTGTGTGACGACTGCTCACCCTGGAACGTCTCTTTAAACTCAGCTTCAACTGTGAAGGAAGACTGGAGGACGCTCTGCAGAGGTGCTGGAGGTTTCTGGAGGGACAGCGAGTCTGAAGGTTCCTCCGCTGCAGAACGTCGCTCACTACAGATTCATTTACTGTCTCACTGCTTCACAACTGGTACACCTGAGCAGCAGGAGGCGCCGGAGAACAAACACTCACTTTTAACAACCTGAACCTGCAGAACCAGATTCAGAGGAGCAGGAACCTGCAGAACCAGACTCAGAAGAGAAGATACCCGCAGATCCAGACTCAGAAGAGAAGATACCTGCAGAACCAGACTCAGGAGGAACCTGCAGAACCAGACTCAGAGGAGGAGGAACCTGCAGAACCAGACTCAGAAGAGAAGATACCTGCAGAACCAGACACAGAAGAGGAGGAACCTGCAGAACCAGACTCAGAGGAGGAAGGTTCCTGATGTTCTGTTAAACGGGGCAGTGGTCATTACAGAGGTTCTGGGCGTGATTTAGAAAGGAAACACAAACACAAACGATTCAAGTTTAAAATGTTTATTAGTGATTAGTTGTGTCGGTGAGGACCCGTGTAAAGAAAGTAGTGTTCTAAGATTGTTCTTCAAAAAGGTCTGAATGATTGAAAGGTTCTTCCTCTGTAGGTGTTCTGGTAATAAAGAGTCCAGGGGAGCAGGAGCGCCTAAAAAGGTTCTGGGTTCTTCCACTCTGTTAGTACCGGAGGGGTGTCCTGGGTTTTACCTGGAATACATTTTTGTATATTTTTCAAAATACAAAAGTTCATTGTTAAATGAATAAATATTATTTTTATAGGAATATTGTTGTAATTTGTTACCACTGCTTGAATTGTTGAGGAAATTATAAACATTCTAACCCTACCTACCTGTTTACCTGTACTTACCTGTGGTTACCTGTGGTTACCTGTGCTGGGTATGGTGTGAGCCAATCAGTCCCACCTGCAGCAGCTCTGCTTTGTACCTCCAGGACGCAGTAGTACTAGTCAGACATGACAAGCGTCACATCGTGGTCGGAGGTCAGAAGATAGAAAGAGAGAACGATAGAGGACTGAGAACAACAAACAAACAAACAAACAAACAAACAAACAAACAAACAAACAAACAAACAAACAAACAAACAAACAAACAAACATCTGGTTCTTTCCACCGTCTCATGTTGACTTGTTGGAGTCTTGAAACGAGTGTTTTGTATTTGGTGCTGTATAAATAAAGTTGAATTGAATTGAATATAAGACTTGGTGTTTTGCGGAGTGATGAGAGCTGAAGCCATTTATTGTTTATTGTTTATTGTTTATTGTTTATGAATCCCGTCTTCTTTCTGTAACTAGAAACCTCCAACATCCAGGAGCTTCTCTGGTTCTTACAGATTCATTAAAGTGACCAGAGACGTTCACAACCAAACCAAAATCTGGTCTGTGTGTGTGTGTGTGTGTGTGTGTGTGTGTGTGTGTGTGTGTGTGTGTGTGTGTGTGTGTGTGTGTGTGTGTGTGTGTGTGTGTGTGTGTGTGTGTGTGTGTGTGCTGTTGAGCAGCAATAGGAAAAGACTCTATGAATTGAATCAGTTTGAACCTGAACGTTTCCCTCCAGTCTCAGTGACAGGTGGTCAGAGCAGCACTGCCACCTTGTGTTGACTCGGGGAACTGCAGCTCTCTCCTGCCATAGTGACGTCACACGCCTCGGACGTTGTGACGGTCCGTGTTCCTGCTGCTGCTCACCAGTCAGGCTGAAATGACTCTGATTCATTCAAAACGTTTCACACATTGAAAACTTTGATCTGAACTTTCATCACTGGAGAAGAAGATAAAGGTGAATGAACAAGATCACCAGCGGTCCAGGTGAGTCTTTAGCTCACTAACACCAAACAAAACAAAAACTAAGCAGACAAACAAAATTATGTTCCTGAATCAAATCACGTCTTTTAGATGAGGCAGCGGCTTCCTGCTGATTTTACACAATTAGGTGAAAATCAACATTTTTAAAAGTTGTTCACTGCTCTGATCTGAAACAGTTTTACTGACTGGAACCAGTCAGAGGTGGATCTAGTGAGGTGGACCTAGTGAGGTGGATCCAGTGAGGTGGATCCAGTGAGGTGGATCTAGTGAGGTGGATCCAGTGAGGTGGATCCGGTGAGGTGGATCTGGCGAGGTGGATTTAGTGAGGTGGATCCAGGCGGAGGTAGGCCCAGTGAGGTGGATTTAGTGAGGTGGATCTAGTGAGGGGGATCCAGTCAGAGGTGGATCTAGTGAGGTGGATCCAGTGAGGTGGATCCAGTGAGGTGGATCTCGTGAGGCGGATCCAGTGAGGTGGATCAAATTAGGTGGATCTAGTGAAGAGGATCCAGTGAGGTGGATCTAGTGAAGTGGATCCAGTCAGAGGTGGATCCAGTGAGGTGGTTCCAGTGAGGTGGTTCCAGTGAGGTGGATCTAGTGAGGTGGATCCAGTGAGGTGGATCAAATGAGGTGGATCTAGTGAGGTGGATCCAGTCAGAGGTGGATCCAGTGAGGTGGATCTAGTGAAGTGGTACCAGTGAGGTGGATCCAGTCAGAGGTGGATCCAGTCAGAGGTGGATCCAGTGAGGTTGATCTAGTGAGGTGGATCCAGTTAGGTGGTTCGAGTGAGGTGGATCTATTGAGGTGGATCCAGTGAGGTGGATCTCGTGAGGCGGATCCAGTGAGGTGGATCCAGTGAGGTGGATCAAATTAGGTGGATCTAGTGAAGTGGATCCAGTGAGGTGGATCTAGTGAAGTGGTACCAGTGAGGTGGATCCAGTCAGAGGTGGATCCAGTCAGAGGTGGATCCAGTGAGGTACATCCAGTGAGGTGGATCTATTGAGGTGGATCCAGTGAAGTGGATCCAGTGAGGTGGATCCAGGCGGAGGTAGGCCCAGTGAGGTGGATCTAGTGAGGTGGATTTAGTAAGGTGGATCTAGTGAGGTGGATCCAGTGAAGTGGTTCCAGTGAGGTGGATCTATTGAGGTGGATCCAGTGAGGTGGATCCAGTGAGGTGGATCAAATGAGGTGGATCTAGTGAGGTGGATCCAGTGAGGTGGATCCAGTCAGAGGTGGATCCAGTGAGGTGGATCAAATGAGGTGGATCTAGTGAGGTGGATCTAGTGAGGCGGATCCAGTCAGAGGTGGATCTAGTGAGGTGGATCCAGTGAGGTGGAAGCTACAGTCCAGTGGATGATGTGGTGAAGCCGCTCTGGTAGAGCACCAGTAGAGGTTCAGTGACAGACCCTCGGTCCAGACTGTACAGACTCTGTGTCAGTTCTTCATGCAGGACCAGACTCCCCCTGTCGTCTGTGTATCTGAGCTGGAAGCCCACCAGCTCCGTCCGGACCCCCGACACCCAGGCCGACACGTCAAACACATCGAACCCGGACGAGGGTCTGTGGTTCAGTGCCAGCAGTCGCTCCTCCAGCGGGGGGGCTTCACTCACGGTTCCTCTGGATCTTGGGGGGGCTTCACTCACGGTTCCTCTGGATCTCTGGGGGGCTTCACTCACGGTTCCCCCTGATCTCTCCTCCAGCGGGGGGGCTTCACTCACGGTTCCTCTGGATCTTGGGGGGGCTTCACTCACGGTTCCTCTGGGGGCCGACAGGCCGTGCAGGGTGACGGAGACGCTGAGCGGGCCAAGGTGGAGGCTCTTCCTGAACAGAACCAGCTCGGCTCGCTGCACGGGGGGCTGCAGGTCTCTGAAGCTGAACCAGATCCATCCCAGAGGAGCGTTGCAGGGACCTGGACATCCAGAGCAGACGACACTCAGCAGCTCGTCACAAACTTCACCCATCACTTTCATCAATCATCCAGATTTAACATGAAAAACATGAAAATACCAAATGTTTCTGAACACAAGGTCTTCACGGAGCTCCGCCTCCACCATCACCTGATCGTGACCTTCAAATAATCTCCACCCTCTTTGGAACATCTCCACCCTTGGTTGGTACCTGGACTCAGTGGTGTAGTCTACGTCATACACTGAAAAATGTGTAAAGACTCATATCAGCATGGTTTTGTGGCGTAACTTTCACTCTCCCGTTCATAAATTCACCTTTTCTGTGTTAGGAAGCAGAACCTTTGGACCATCGGGGCTTCCGTCACCCGACGTAGCGCTTTAAGTGGGCCGGTATGCACCAGTACGCTGTACCCACCGGTACGCAGTTTTGGCACTTTTAAATTTCACCCCTCAGCGTACCAGAACGTTTCCTAACGTCCAGACTGTCAGCCGCTACTTGTTTCACACTTTGAACCCGGCGGCTGAAACAGCGAGGCCGATTGGAGGATCTTTACTGGTGAACCAGCTTCAGACCAACAATACATGGTGATGCGTTCAGGTGCATCACGTAACTCTGCCCTCCGGGGCCGGCCAGTCGTTCCTCAGAGGAAAGTCTCTCCTCACAACCACAATCAGCAAATACTTTCTGAGCAGAGATTAAACCCTCAGTGTTTGAGTATTTTGCCAGGTTCCTCGGGTTCCTCTGGATTCCTCTGGGTTCCTCAGGTTCCTCTGTGCACTTAAGTGGATTCACTGCACCTTTTTTTCACAATCACACTAAAGTCACACCAAATTGGAATATTGCTGTCAAGGCAGATTTCTCTCCCCAAAAATTCTAATAGTTTTCAGTAAACTGCACCACATGCCTGTTCTACACGACCCCAGGTTCCTCTGGGTTCCTCTGGGTTCCTCTGGGTTCCCCTGGATTCCTATGGGTTCCCCTGGGTTCCTCTGGGTTCCTCTGGGTTCCTCTGGGTTCCCCTGGGTTCCTCTGGGTTCCTCTGGGTTCCCCTGGATTCCCCTGGGTTCCTCTGGGTTCCTCTGGGTTCCTCTGGGTTCCCCTGGATTCCTATGGGTTCCCCTGGGTTCCTCTGGGTTCCTCTGGGTTCCCCTGGATTCCTATGGGTTCCCCTGGGTTCCTATGGGTTCCCCTGGGTTCCTCTGGGTTCCTCTGGGTTCCTCTGGGTTCCCCTGGATTCCCCTGGGTTCCTCTGGGTTCCTCTGGGTTCCTCTGGGTTTCCAAACGGATTCACTACAGCTTTTTTCACAATTACACCTTAAATTTCACCCAGTACATGTACTGCAGTACAGACTGATAAAAAAAATCCCCACAGGGACAATAAAAGTATATCTGAACTTATTCAGGATGGTGTAGCGACGTCTACTCATCTCTCTCTCTCTCTCTCTCTCTCTCTCTCTCTCTCTCTCTCTCTCTCTCTCTCTCCCTCCCTTCTTTCCTTTTATTTTTTGGGGGGGGGGGGGGGGGGGGATTATTAAAAGTCTGCCAATATTTAAATAAATATGCAATTACTAACAACATGTACTTTATTTTTGTTTTATAATCTGACATTATTATAATAAAGCAGCCGATGGATCCACTCGCTGCACAAGGTGTCTTATTCTACACTGTCCACCTGCAGGACAAAATGTCTGTCCACGCCACTGAATACTATGTTTTTGTCCTCATTAGTATGAGAGACAGACAGCAGGACACCAAGAGGAGGACCACCTCTTAAAGCTCTGCCCGACGCTGACGACTACAGAAGCAGTGAAGTTCTGGCGTGACAGCGATAGTGAGTGAAGAAGGAACGTGGAGAACAAAGACCAGAGAACCAAACCAGAGACACTCTATCCTGCTGTCGCCCCGTCACTACGGACGCTTTGGGACACTACAGCTCACTAGTGAGGGACGCCTGATGACTGTGAAGAGGACACAGCAGCTTTAACCCATGAAAGGGACACTTATGGTCTCGCCTTGTCCCTGGTTGTTCACTGGTTGTTCCTGGTTGTCCCTGGTTGTCCCTGGTTGTCCCTGGTTGTCCCTGGTTGTTCACTGGTAGAGACGGTTTGACGTCCTGTATTGCTGACAACACATTTCCATTTAGATCAAACAGAACCAGTCTGTCGTGACCTCAGTGAAGTGTGGACGCAGACTTTATGCATTAATGAGCGCGGTGGTTGTTGTTCGGGGCTGTTATAGAGCAGCTGCTGCTCTGGGAGGGGTGCTGCGGGGCAGATGTTGCTCCAGGATGGGGCTGTACGAGGCTGGGATTGGACCCACTAGAATAAAGTAGACCACTGCCTGGACTCCTGCGTCACGTTGAGCCACAGGGTTCATTTCAGAGGGTTCTACCACTGATCATCAGGGTTCCTCTCCTGGACCAGCTTCACTGGGCTGATCCTGGGCTGATCCTGGGTTGATCCTGGGCTGATCCTGGGCTGATCCTGGGTTGATCCTGCAGACCAGCTTCTCTGGGCTGATCCTGGGCTGATCCTGGGCTGATCCTGCAGACCAGCTTCTCTGGGCTGATCCTGGGCTGATCCTGGGCTGATCCTGCAGACCAGCTTCTCTGGGCTGATCCTGGGCTGATCCTGCAGACCACAACACCACATCACGCTCCTGGATCACGAGCCTTCTGGATCTCAGCAGTGGTTCTGACGTTATGGTCCTCACACAGGAACCTTCAGGTTCTCCACCAGATGAACGATTGAGGACAAACTGAACATTTCATTGACATTCTTTAGTTTTGGACGGAACTCAGTCAAAGAGACGATGTTACTTTAAGACAGAAAAGGTTCTCACCATCAACACTGCGTAAACTGTGAACCAGCGTTCCCTCTGCCTGGCCGGAGTCCTGCGTCCCCTCTAGACTCTGGTAGAGCGTCTTCATGTAGGCGTGAGCTTTGTTCTGACGCCTCACAGACATCCTGCTGATGTGCAGCATTTCCAGAATGTCGTTTTTCAGTGGCTGGTTGTCCCTCACGTCTCTGTGTGTCTTCAGTGAGTCGCTGCCGGACGACAGCAGGAGGAGAACCAGCAGAACCAGCAGAACCAGCAGAACCAGGACCTGAACCAGGACTTGCACACACACTCTGCCCATGGTGCTGCAGGAGCTTCGGACGACCGCGTCAGTCTGCACAGTGGAGCTGCTGCAGGGCAGAGTGTGTGTGTGTGTGTGTGTGTGTGTGTGTGTGTGTGTGTGTGTGTGTGTGTGTGTGTGTGTGTGTGTGTGTGTGTGTGTGTGTGTGTGTGTGTGTGTGTGTGTGTGTGTGTGTGTGTGTGTGTGTGTGTGACGCTCTGGAGAAGCAGCGGAGCTGAAGTGAGAAGCTGAGGAATGTTTCCTCATCAGACCTTCTGCTGTGAAGAACCTCTGGAAGTTTCACTGTGAGACACGAGAGTATTAATGAGTATAAAAGTAATCGGTACCTAAAGGTATTCGGTACCTAAAGGTAATCGGTACCTAAAAGGTAATCGGTACCTAAAGGTAATCGGTACCTAAAGGTAATCGGTACCTAAAGGTAATCGGTATCTAAAAGGTATTCGGTACCTAAAGGTAATCGGTACCTAAAAAGGTAATCGGTACCTAAAGGTAATCGGTACCTAAAGGTAATCGGTACCTAAAAGGTAATCGGTACCTAAAGGTAATGGGTACCTAAAAGGTATTCGGTGCCTAAAGGTATTCGGTACCTAAAAGGTAATCGGTACCTAAAAGGTATTCGGTACCTAAAAGGTATTCGGTGCCTAAAGGTATTCGGTACCTAAAAGGTAATCGGTACCTAAAAGGTAATCGGTACCTAAAGGTAATCGGTACCTAAAGGTAATCGGTACCTAAAGGTAATCGGTACCTAAAGGTAATCGGTACCTAAAAGGTAATCGGTACCTAAAGGTAATCGGTACCTAAAGGTAATCGGTACCTAAAGGTAATCGGTACCTAAAAGGTAATCGGTACCTAAAGGTAATCGGTACCTAAAAGGTAATCGGTACCTAAAGGTATTCGGTACCTAAAAGGTAATCGGTACCTAAAAGGTAATCGGTACCTAAAGGTAATCGGTACCTAAAAGGTAATCGGTACCTAAAGGTAATCGGTACCTAAAAGGTAATCGGTACCTAAAAGGTAATCGGTACCTAAAGGTAATCGGTACCTAAAAGGTAATCGGTACCTAAAGGTAATCGGTACCTAAAGGTAATCGGTACCTAAAAGGTAATCGGTACCTAAAAGGTATTCGGTGCCTAAAGGTATTCGGTACCTAAAAGGTAATCGGTACCTAAAAGGTAATCGGTACCTAAAGGTAATCGGTACCTAAAAGGTAATCGGTACCTAAAGGTAATCGGTACCTAAAGGTAATCGGTACCTAAAAGGTAATCGGTACCTAAAGGTAATCGGTACCTAAAGGTAATCGGTATCTAAAAGGTAATCGGTATCTAAAAGGTAATCGGCACCTAAAGGTAACCGGTACCTAAAGGTAATCGGTACCTAAAGGTAATCGGTACCTAAAGGTAATCGGTATCTAAAGGCAATCGGTACCTAAAGGTAATTGGTATCTAAAGGTAATCGGTATCTAAAAGTAATCGGTATCTAAAGGTAATCGGTACCTAAAGGTAATCGGTATCTAAAAGTAATCGGTATCTAAAGGTAATCGGTACCTAAAGGTAATCGGTATCTAAAAGTAATCGGTACCTAAAGGTAATCGGTACCTAAAGGTAATCGGTATCTAAAGGCAATCCACCAAAAATCCAGAAACAGTCCCAAAGTGACGGAGACGGAGACGGTCTGGTCTCGGACACATGAGGACAAGGGGGCAGGGTGGAGATGGAGATGAGACACATGAGGACAAGGGGGCAGGGTGGAGATGGAGATGAGACACATGAGGACAAGGGGGCAGGGTGGAGATGGAGATGAGACACATGAGGACAAGGGGGCAGGGTGGAGATGGAGATGAGACACGAGGACAAGGGGGCAGGGTGGAGATGGAGATGAGACACATGAGGCTGATGAGACACACGGAGGACAAACAGGAAGGGCCAGGGGACAGTGAGGGGGGCAGAACAGGGGAGGACCAGGGGGACAACAGCTCACCGAGCCCACGGTCCTAACCTCAGTCTGGGACACGTCCTGGTAAGAGGTACCAGAACAGACCAACACACACACACACACACACACACACACACACACACACACACACACACACACACACACACACACACACACACACACACACACACACACACACACACACACACACACACACAGACACAGCCCCTCCCTCTGACCTCTGCAGGACCCCGGGCTCCTGGCTCGTCCTGTGTCTCTCACAGATAAAGGGGACGTCCTCAGTGTAGTGGTCCCCTCCCCTCCCCTCCCTTCTGTCTCCTCCTCCTCCTTTAGACCCTCAGAGGAGGAGTCTATTCAGTCTGCCAGCTGCAGGAGGGCAGACGAGTCCCGGAGACCAGAACCTCACGTCTGCAGGTAAGAACTCGTCTCCTTTAACGTCTCCTCTTTGAAGACAATGGAATGTTGTCTTCTGCTTTTCCATCAAGTCAAGAGAAATATGGATTCTAATGAAATCCTCTGGAGACTCTGGGTTCTCCGCTCAGACTGAGCTGGACAGCAGCTGCTCCTTCATGTCCTCTGGTTTCCTCTCAACCCTGTCGTTATGAGGATTAGTCTGCTTACAACAGGTTTCCCAGCTGCTGCTGCTGCTGCTTCTCCTGCTGCTGCTGCTTCTCCTCCTGCTGCTGCTGCTTCTCCTGCTACTTCTCCTGCTGCTGCTTCTCCTGCTGCTGCTTCTCCTGCTGCTGCTTCTCCTGCTGCTTCTCCTGCTGCTACTTCTCCTGCTGCTGCTTCTCCTACTGCTCCTGCTGCTGCTTCTCCTGCTGCTGCTGCTTCTCCTGCTGCTGCTGCTTCTCCTCCTGCTGCTGCTGCTTCTCCTGCTGCTGCTGCTTCTCCTGCTGCTGCTGCTTCTCCTCCTGCTGCTTCTGCTTCTCCTGCTGCTGCTTCTCCTGCTGCTACTTCTCCTGCTGCCTCTCCTGCTGCTGCTTCTCCTGCTGCTACTTCTCCTGCTGCTGCTTCTCCTGCTGCTGCTTCTCCTGCTGCTACTTCTCCTGCTGCTGCTGCTTCTCCTGCTGCTGCTTCTCCTGCTGCTGCTTCTCCTACTGCTCCTGCTGCTGCTTCTCCTGCTGCTGCTGCTTCTCCTGCTGCTGCTGCTTCTCCTCCTGCTGCTGCTGCTTCTCCTGCTGCTGCTGCTTCTCCTGCTGCTGCTGCTTCTCCTCCTGCTGCTTCTGCTTCTCCTGCTGCTGCTTCTCCTGCTGCTACTTCTCCTGCTGCTTCTCCTGCTGCCTCTCCTGCTGCTGCTTCTCCTGCTGCTACTTCTCCTGCTGCTGCTTCTCCTGCTGCTGCTTCTCCTGCTGCTACTTCTCCTGCTGCTGCTGCTTCTCCTGCTGCTGCTTCTCCTGCTGCTGCTTCTCTTGCAGCTGCTGCTGCTTCTCCTGCTGCTGCTTCTCCTGCTGCTGCTGCTGCTTCTCCTGCTGCTGCTACTGCTGCTGCTACTTCTCCTGCTGCTGCTGCTGCTTCTCCTGCTACTGCTGCTGCTTCTCCTGCTGCTGCTGCTGCTTCTCCTGCTGCTTCTCCTGCTGCTGCTGCTGCTGCTGCTTCTCCTGCTGCTTCTCCTGCTGCTGCTACTGCTGCTGCTACTTCTCCTGCTGCTGCTGCTGCTTCTCCTGCTACTGCTGCTGCTTCTCCTGCTGCTGCTGCTGCTGCTGCTGCTGCTGCTTCTCCTGCTGCTTCTCCTGCTGCTTCTCCTGCTGCTCAACATCCAACCAGGAAAGTCCCTCCCAGCTTCATGTTTTCAGTCCAGAGACAAAGTAGAGGTTTGCTGGACTCCATGTGACGGAGTGGAGACGCTCTGTGCTGCACCCCTCATTAGACGCTCCACTTCGTTGTGTCTCTCTTCACGTTGTGGAAATAGTGAGATTTAGAAACAACGAGGCTGCAGTGGGTTGAGACTGGAACATGAAGCCTTGTGAAAACAGGAAGGAGCCTGTCCTGGAAAGAAAGCAGGATGTGTTCCTGCTTCCTCAGCTCCACCGGGACTCCCCCCGGGACTCCCCCCGGGACTCCCACCAGGACTCCCCCCGTAGACCCAGGACAGGACACCATGCTGGACCTGGAGCCAGGCTGATCTGCCCGGCTGCACTTTGTGTGAATTAAAGTCAGGACCCGTTTCTGGGTCTGGACGTGAAGTTTTATAGAAAAGCTTTTAAATCATGACTGACAGTGAGGAAGGGAACATGTTAGAACTGTGATGTCCCCTCCCAGCAAGGTTCTGTAGTCAGAACCTCCAACAACAACTTCACTGATGACTCTGACCTGGTGCAGCAGGACTCCTCTGACTGACTCGTCTCACTGACTCCTCCGACTGACTCGTCTGACTGACTCGCCTAACTGACTCCTCTAACTGACTCCTCTGACTGACTCGTCTAACTGACTCCTCTAACTGACTCCTCTGACTGACTCGTCTAACTGACTCATCTGACTGACTCGCCTAACTGACTCCTCCGACTGACTCCTCCGACTGACTCGTCTAACTGACTCCTCTAACTGACTCGTCTGACTGACTCTAACTGACTCCTCTGACTGACTCATCCAACTGACTCCTCTGACTGACTCGCCTAACTGACTCCTCTGACTAACTCGCCTAACTGACTCGCCTAACTGACTCGTCTGATTGATTCCTGACTGACTCATCTGACTGACTCCTCTGACTGACTCATCTGATTGATTCCTGACTGACTCGTCTGACTGACTCCTCTGACTGATTCGTCTGATTCACTCGTCTAACTGACTCCTCAAACTGACTCCTGACTGACTCGTCTAACTGACTCCTCTGACTGACTCGTCTAGCCGACTCCTCTGACTGACTCCTCAGACTGACTTGTCTAACTGACTCCTCTGACTGACTCCTGACTGACTCCTCTGACTGACTCCTCTGACTGACTCCTCTGACTGACACCTGATTGAATCCTCTGACTGACTCCTCTGACTGACTCCTCTGACTGACACCTGATTGAATCCTCTGACTGACTCCTCTGACTGACTCGTCTGACTGGACGACGTTTGGAGGAAACATCCCTCACTGTTTAGTGATTCTTGTATTGTGAACGTTGCCGTGGTGATAAACGTGTGACACCTGATTCACTCTGGTTCCTTTATGAAGGCCGGGCTGCTAAAGTGGGTCGTGTTTCAATTGGAAGGCTGCAGGTTCGATCCCCAATCTGTCCACATGCCCAAGTGTCCTTGAGCAAGACACTGAACCCCAAACTTCTCCCAGTGGATGGAGCCTGCATTGTGTGTGAATGTGTGACTGTGGAAATGGCTTTGGGCTGGTGAGTCAGTGGGAACGTTCAATATGGTTCCTTTGTTGTGACTGAAGGTTCTCAAGACAACAGTCAGCAGAACGTCTGAACGTTGTTTCCAGGGAGAACGTTGTTTTCAGGCAGAACGTTGTTTTCAGGCAGAACGTGTGAATGTTGTTTTCAAGGAGAACATTGTTTTCAGGCAGAACGTTGTTTTCAGGCAGAACGTGTGAACGTTGTTTTCAAGGAGAACATTGTTTTCAGACAGAACGTTGTTTTCAAGGAGAACATTGTTTTCAGGCAGAACGTTGTTTTCAGGCAGAACGTTGTTTTCAGGCAGAACGTTGTTTTCAGGCAGAACGTGTGAACGTTGTTTTCAAGGAGAACATTGTTTTCAGACAGAACGTTGTTTTCAAGGAGAACATTGTTTTCAGGCAGAACGTTGTTTTCAGGCAGAACATTGTTTTCAGGCAGAACGTTGTTTTCAGGCAGAACGTTGTTTTCAGGGAGAACATTGTTTTCAGGCAGAACGTTGTTTTCAGGGAGAACATTGTTTTCAGGGAGAACATTGTTTTCAGGCAGAACGTTGTTTTCAGACAGAACGTTGTTTTCAGGCAGAACATTGTTTTCAGGGAGAACATTGTTTTCAGGCAGAACGTTGTTTTCAGGCAGAACGTTGTTTTCAGGCAGAACGTTGTTTTCAGGCAGAACGTGTGAACGTTGTTTTCAAGGAGAACATTGTTTTCAGACAGAACGTTGTTTTCAGGCAGAACGTTGTTTTCAGGCAGAACGTTGTTTTCAGGGAGAACATTGTTTTCAGGCAGAACATTGTTTTCAGGCAGAACGTTGTTTTCAGGCAGAACATTGTTTTCAGGCAGAACATTGTTTTCAGGCAGAACGTTGTTTTCAGGCAGAACGTTGTTTTCAGGGAGAACATTGTTTTCAGGCAGAACGTTGTTTTCAGACAGAACGTTGTTTTCAGGCAGAACATTGTTTTCAGGGAGAACATTGTTTTCAGGCAGAACGTTGTTTTCAGGCAGAACGTTGTTTTCAGACAGAACGTTGTTTTCAAGGAGAACATTGTTTTCAGGCAGAACGTTGTTTTCAGGCAGAACGTGTGAACGTTGTGATCAACACCGTCACAGATTGAGACAGCTGAGGCAGTAAACCGTCTCCATGGTAACCACATGAAGACTGTTTTACTTCAGACTCCCTGGAGAAGCAGATAAACACACGTTGTTCATGGACAGGCTGCAACACGCTGCTCCTCTTCCTCAGGCTGCAACACGCTGCTCCTCTTCCTCAGTGGCCTGATTAGAAGGTAGAGGGTGCTTTGTGTGTGAAGAACCCCTCAGTGACTGTGAGAGGAATGCACCCCCCCCCACCCCCCCACACACACACCCCACACACCCCCGACACACACACACACACACAGACGACACTCCACTCATCACTAAGCGAGGAACCAGACCTCCATCGGCGCCGCTGGGTGTCCAGCAGTTGGACCAGAAGCCTCCAGTCTGGCTGACGCATCACGAAGCTTCATGTTTCACAGTAAAAGTCACTTCCTGTTTCAGTCAGATTTACAGACATGAAACACTGCGGTGCAGCGCTGGAACCTCCCAGGCTGGTGAAGGAACGTCAGCCTCAAACCTCACGGAGATCAACAAGAACCTACCTGATGATCAATAATCAATAATCACATGTTCCTGCCTCTTCCCACTGAAACGAAGAATAGAATCATTCTGGAGAGAGAGAGGGAGGGAAGGGAGGGAGGGGGAGGGAGGGAGGGAGGGAGGGAGGGAGGGAGGGGGGGGGGGAGGAGAGAGTGTGAGGAGAGAGAGTGAGAGAGAGGAGAGAGAGAGGAGAGAGAGAGAGAGAGAGAGAGAGAGAAGAGAGAGAGAGAGAGAGAGAGAGAGAGAGAGAGAGAGAGAGAGAGAGAGAGAGAGAGAGAGAGAGAGAGAGAGAGAGAGAGAGAGAGAGAGAGAGAGAGAGAAGCGAGAGAGAGAGAGAGAGAGAGAGCTCTAACTAGATCTCTAACTAAATCTCTAACTAAAATAAGAAGTTATTACAAATCAGTACCTGCACCTTTAAGTACCAGGACCAGTACTCAGTGTACCAGGACTGTTTTCCAGCGCACACCCAGAACGCCGACCAGAACCTTCCGTAGTTCCTGGACTAGAAGCCGCTGCTCTTTGATCCCTTTGATCCCGGCGGCTTCAACAACGAGGAGAATAAATAAGATTCATGGTGATCAGGTGCATCATGTGACTCCCGCCCTGCTGCTCTCTGAAGAGCGTCCTCCTCAGAGGACAAACCTCCTCATCGTCCACCTCAGAGGACAACCCTCCTCATCGTCCTCCTCAGAGGACAAACCTCCTCATCGTCCTCTGCAGAGGACAACCTTCATCATCTGAGGAAAAGCTTCCTCATCTGAGGAAAACCTTCCTCATTGTCCTCCTCAGAGGACAACCCTCCTCATCGTCCTCCGCAGAGGACAACCTTCCTCATCTGAGGAAAACCTTCCTCATTGTCCTCCTCAGAGGACAACCCTCCTCATCGTCCTCCGCAGAGGACAACCTTCCTCATCAGAGGACAACCTTCCTCATCAGAGGAAAACCTTCCTCATCGTCCTCCTCAGAGGACAACCTTCCTCATCAGAGGAAAACCTTCCTCATCGTCCTCCTCAGAGGACAACCCTCCTCATCGTCCTCTTCAGAGGAAAACCTTCCTCATCTTCCTCCTCAGAGGACAACCTTCCTCATCTTCCTCCTCAGAGGAAAACCTTCCTCATCTTCCTCCTCAGAGGACAACCTTCCTCATCAGAGGACAACCTTCCTCATCTTCCTCATCAGAGGAAAACCTTCCTCATCGTCCTCCGCAGAGGAAAACCTTCCTCCTCATAATCAAAATCACCCTCTTCCCCGCTCTCTCTCCCTCCCCCCTCTACCTCCCTCCCTCTCCCCTTCTCTCCCACGTCTATCTCCCGCTCTCTCTCCCTCTACCTCCCTCTCCCCTCTCTCTTTCCACTGAGGTGTTTGTTGTTGCTCCACAGCCAGTGGAGGTGGAGCGTCTGGCCCAGCAGGTGGAGGTGGAGCATCTGGCCCAGCAGGTGGAGGTGGAGCGTCTGGCCGAGCAGCTGGAGGTGGAGCGTCTGGCCGAGCAGCTGGAGGTGGAGCGTCTGGCCCAGCAGGTGGAGGTGGAGCGTCTGGCCCAGCAGGTGGAGGTGGAGCGTCTGGCCCAGCAGCTGGAGGTGGAGCGTCTGGCCCAGCAGGTGGAGGTGGAGCGTCTGGCCCAGCAGGTGGAGGTGGAGCATCTGGCCCAGCAGGTGGAGGTGGAGCGTCTGGCCCAGCAGGTGGAGGTGACCTTCAGCCAGGAGTCATGATGCAGTGGCCTCTGCTGCTCCTGTTGGTTCTGGCAGCTTCCTGCTCGGCTCATGAAGCTCTGGTCCGGGTCACACAGAGGTTAAAGGTCAAGCGGGGTCAGTCAGCCTCCCTTCAGGAAGGAGACCTGCACTTCAACCTTCCCGGTCTGAAGGACGCCTGCAAAGTGGAGGTGGTGCTGAACGAGCCCATCACTCAGCGGGTGGGGAAGCTCCTGCCTCAGGTAACGTCTCACCTGCTGCAGCCGCTCTGCATCTTTTACACTTCACAGCTCAAAGTCTCGTTTTTAAACAAGATGAGGTTTGATGAGATGAGGTGAGATGAGGTGAGATGAGGTGAGATGAGGTGAGATGAGGTGAGATGAGGTGAGATGAGGTGAGATGAGGTTGAGCACCACCAGATGAACGGGAAATAGCTAATACCAAAATATCAGTCTCGTTTGTAAAAAGGTTTATTTAAGTTAGTTAATATTTCTGTGTAAAATAAAACAATCTTAGATAAAAGGGAAGGTGTGAGATCCGAGCACAGACTGTTACAAACCAGTGAACTGTCAACAATAAATACACAATAAATACACAATAAATACACAATAAATACACAATAATCACCAGGAATCATTCAATTCAGCTAACAGGCGTTTATTAACTAAATGTATTAATTCATAAATAATTCTGAAATCATCTCATAAATCAACTCATTCAAGTACCAGAACTTTGTTCTGGTGGTCTTTCATTTACAGCCAGTTTGGACTGAGTTAATTCTGGTGGTCTTTCATTTACAACCAGTTTGGACTGAGTTAATTCTGGTGGTCTTTCATTTACAGCCAGTTTGGACTGAGTTAATTCTGGTGGTCTTTCATTTACAGCCAGTTTGGAATGAGTTAATTCTGGTGGTCTTTCATTTACAGCCAGTTTGGACTGAGTTAATTCTGGTGGTCTTTCATTTACAGCCAGTTTGGACTGAGTTAATTCTGGTGGTCTTTCGTCTACACACAGTTTGGACTGACTTTGTTCTGGTGGTCTTTCTTCTACAGCCAGTTGGACTAACTTTGTTCTGGTGGTCTTTCTTCTACAGCCTGTTTAGACTGAGTTTGTTCTGGTGGTCTTTCTTCTACAGCCAGTTTAGACTGAGTTTGTTCTGGTGGTCTTTCTTCTACAGCCAGTTTGGAACGAGTTAATTTGGACTGAGGTGAAGCTTCTTACTTTAAATCCTTCACAGAAAAGTCGTGGTTTTAGTGAGTTCGTCACGATGTGACTTCGTCGTTCTGTTAATTGGTTGCTCTTGGCAGTGGAGGCCTGGAGGTTAGGGAAGCACAATTGATTTGGGAAGTTCACAGGTTTGAATCCCACAGCGGACAGGTCTCCACTGTGGATCCCTGAACATGACCCTCGACCTCCACCTGCTGCCCGCAGGGGGATTTAGAAACTCTGATTGGTTTAGCAGACAGTGGTCTGCAGAGCAGAATACTGTCAGTACCTAAGTCAGTACTTTTAATCCTCCATAACATTTTTTATCTGGAAACAAGTAAATGTTTGTGTCTGTTTCACTAAAGCACCTGCTCAAGTCTCCAGGTTGATATTATAACCAATATGATGAGGACTGGAGTAGACTGCCAGACATAACCTCCATCTGTTCCTGTCGGGTGGTGCTGCAGCCGATCCCAGATCACTGTGGTGACATGTAACCTGACAGGCCCTCCGGAGTGGAAACAGGAAGACAGAGGACAGTGGACCAGACCCAAGGTTTCACCTCAGAACCGGAACAGAAGAGACTCCAGAACTAAAGCTCCTCTCTGGCTCCGTTTACACAGAAACCACTTC
The DNA here is from genome assembly GCF_963383615.2 of Lipophrys pholis. Classification (NCBI taxonomy): domain Eukaryota; kingdom Metazoa; phylum Chordata; class Actinopteri; order Blenniiformes; family Blenniidae; genus Lipophrys; species Lipophrys pholis. Next base: position 194,516 of record NW_028292022.1, on the reverse strand, counting down.
AAGTCAAAACGCAAAACTTTCTTTGCATTTCAGGTCCAACAAATCTGGTCGTAACTAGTTCTTCTGCACATGTATTATTACAGTCACCGTAATAACAATCCAACTTGGTAGTTTTATTTTGACAGTCACCGTAATAACAATCCAACTTGGTAGTTATATTTTGACAGTCACCGTAATAACAATTCAACTTGGTAGTTTTATTTTGACAGTCACTGTAATAACAATCCAACTTGGTAGTTTTATTTTGACAGTCACCGTAATAACAATCCGACTTGGTAGTTTTATTTTGACAGTCACTGTGATAATTAGATTTTATTTTGTTAGCTCATTGTTTAGTTGGTGCTTCGTTTGACAATATGAGCAAAACAACTAAAGAATGATTTAAAAAGTGAAGACAAGGTTTGTGTTGGTTTCATATTATGTGAAATCCTGTTCCTGCCTTTCGGCTGCAGACGGTTGGACTGTCCCCCTGACAAAAGTCCCTGGCGGCTGAATGATACCGCCGCGGCCGCCGGCCGCCGCCCACCGCGGCCGCAGCCGCCGCGGCCGCCGCGGCCGCCACAAGGAAATCAAGACATTTTATTGCAGTAACATGCTGGAAACACTTTCATCTTCACTTGTTGTCCAGAATAATGTCACTGCCCATTTTCACTGAGTCAATCATCTTACTTTGACAGGACACTTGCCTTATTTCCTGTGTATGTCCCAGTAAAGCGATGCTCAGAACAAAGAAAGGTTTCCTGGATACTGTGACCGCTCTCCTCCACACATCCGACTGATTTCCCTCCTAATCAGATTAAACGGGATTATCCCCTCCTTTGTTTTTGTTCTTCAGGTGTTTGATTGCCACTATCGCCCCCATGAGGTGAAGTACGTCCACAACGGCTGCCCGCTGTTAGCGGAGGACGTGGTGAAGCTCCGACTGTACAGGTACCTTAACACCTCATCACTGCCTCCTGTGGTCCTGTGGTGTTATAACATGTTTCCTGTTTTATTTCTACTGGCTGCCGGCTTCCTGTGAACTTTACTTCCTGTGGTTCCAGTCCTGCTTTCACTCCTTTGTCTTGAATTAGATGGATTTTCATTGGTTCCTGAGCTTTGCTCCTCCTTCTCTGAGTCCAGTCTGCGCTGACCGGTCTGTCGCAGCTGCTTCTGTTGGTTGTGTCTTTGCTCCAGCCTGTTATGTCTATAGGTCAAAGTCAAAGATCAAAGGTCAAAGATCAAAGGTCACTTTATTGATACCCATAGGTAGGTTTTTGTGCAGCATTAGAGGGCATCAGGCAGTACATCCAGATATATTAAAATGCAGGATAGTAAAAGACAGTAGGGACACAGACGTGGACTAGATGCTCTGGTCACTGCCACTGCCTGCTCTGGGTGAAGCAGACCACAGTCTGGTCCTGCTGCACCGTCACTACATCCTGAGAGTGAGGAGGCTCCCAAAAACAACCCCATCATTCAGGGAGTGGTCTCCGGGTACAGAGCAGGCTCTGAGAGACTGCCTTAAGACAACGGACTGGGACGGACTGCAGGACAGCGAGGACCTTGAGGCGGCTGCTCACTGCACCACGGACTACATCAACATCTGCATGGACACTGTGGTTCCTGTAAGAACTGGACGCTGCCAACAACCCGCCCTGGATCACAACTGACATCAGAGGCCTTGTAAAGCAGAAGAAGAAGGTCTTTACAGACGGAGATCAACAGGAGCTGCAGCAGAAGGAGCTCAGGGTTCGGCTCAGGCAGGTGGAGGAGCAGTACAGTAAGAAGCTGCAGCAGAAGGAGGTCAGGGTTCAGCTCAGGCAGGTGGAGGAGCAGTACAGTAAGAAGCTGCAGCAGAAGGAGGTCAGGGTTCGGCTCAGGCAGGTGGAGGAGCGGTACAGTAAGAAGCTGCAGCAGAAGGAGGTCAGGGTTCGGCTCAGGCAGGTGGAGGAGCAGTACAGTAAGAAGCTGCAGCAGAAGGAGGTCAGGGTTCAGCTCAGGCAGGTGGAGGAGCAGTACAGTAAGAAGCTGCAGCAGAAGGAGCTCAGGGTGCGGCTCAGGCAGGTGGAGGAGCAGTACAGTAAGAAGCTGCAGCAGGAGGAGGTCAGGGTGCGGCTCAGGCAGGTGGAGGAGCAGTACAGTAAGAAGCTGCAGCAGGAGGAGGTCAGGGTGCGGCTCAGGCAGGTGGAGGAGCGGTACAGTAAGAAGCTGCAGCAGAAGCTGCAGAACAACAATATGAAAGAGGTGTGGGACGGGATGAAGACTCTCACTGCAGCTGGAGGAGGGGAGTCCCCATGGAGGGACCAGAGGACAAAGACCTGCTGCTTCTTCAACACCCTCACACCAGACCACTGCACCCCTGACCATGGAGCGGCTGCTGCTCCACCCTCTGAGACCACAGGGCCGTCATGCCGATGACCCTCTGCAGTTTGCATACCAGGAGACGGTGGGAGTGGAGGACACAATCGGTCCCTCTGTCACCTCCACAGGGGCAGTGGTGCTGTGAGAATCACATTCTTGGACTTCTCCAGCACCTTCAACACCATCCAGCCCCCGCTTCTGGGACACAGACTGACGGAGATGGGGTGGACACACACCTGGTGGTATAGATGAGGGACTACCTGACAGGCAGACCCCAGTATGTTGGACTGGGGGACTGCAGGTCCAACACTGTGGACAGCAGCACCGGAGCGCCACAGAGGACAGAGCTGTCTCCGGTCCTCTTCACACGTCCCACTTCTAAGACGACTCAGAGTCCTGCCACGGGCAGAACACTGTGATTGTGGGTGTAGAAGTGGTGGACAGGAGGAGGAGGACAGGACAGTGATCCAGGACTTTGTCACATGGAGTGACTCCAACCACCTGCGCCTCAACACCACCCAGACCAAGGAAATGGTGGTGGACTTCAGGAGATGGAGGTGGTGACCGGTGCATGTCACCATCAAGGGGGACATTGTGGACATTAAGACTTACTAATACCTGGGAGGACAGTTTGATGACAGGCTGGACTGGACTGCAAACACAGATGTCCTGTGGAGGACAGCACAGAGCCGATGTACTTCCTCAGAAAGCTGGCGTCCCTCAACATCTGTAAAACGCTTCTGCAGATGTTGGATCGCTCTGCAGTGGAGAGCTCTGCACACACACTACCACTACACTACACAACACTACACTACACTACACTACACTACACTAACACACACACACTACACTACACTAACACACACACTACACTACACTAACACACACACACTACACTACACTACACTACACTACACTAACACACACTACACTACACTACACTACACTACACTAACACACACACTACACTACACTAACACACACACTACACTACACTAACACACACACACTACACTACACTACACTACACTAACACACACACTACACTACACTAACACACACACTACACTACACTAACACACACACACTACACTACACTACACTACACTAACACACACTACACTACACTACACTACACTACACTACACTAACACACACACACTACACTAACACACACACACTACACTACACTAACACACACACTACACTACACTAACACACACACACTACACTACACTACACTACACTACACTACACTACACTAACACACACACTCTACACTACACTAACACACACACACTACACTACACTACACTACACTAACACACACACTACACTACACTAACACACACACACACTACACTACACTACACTACACTAACACACACACACTACACTACACTAACACACACACTACACTACACTAACACACACACACTACACTACACTACACTACACTAACACACGCACACACTACACTACACTAACACACACTACACTACACTACACTACACTAACACACACACACACTACACTACACTACACTAACACACACTACACTACACTAACACACACACACTACACTACACTACACTACACTAACACACACACACACTACACTACACTAACACACACACACTACACTAACACACACACACTACCACTACACTACACAACACTAACACACACACACTACACTACACTAACACACACACACTACACTACACTAACACACACACTACACTACACTAACACACACACACTACACTACACTACACTACACTAACACACACACTACACTACACTAACACACACTACACTACACTACACTAACACACAGACTACACTACACTAACACACAGACTACACTACACTAACACACACACTACACTACACTACACTACACTACACTACACTAACACACACACACACTACACTACACTAACACACACACACTACACTACACTACACTAACACACACACACTACACTACACTAACACACACACACTACACTACACTAACACACACACTACACCACACTAACACACACACACACACACACACACACACACACACACACACACACACACACACACACACACACACACACACACACACACACACACACACACACACACACACACACACACACACACACACACAGAGTTCCTCTGTTAAATGAACCAAACCACCAGTGAGAAAAATCAAGTCCATTCAATAAAAGCACCATAAAAAGTGTCCTCAAGGTTTTGTCCACATTGAAATTGGACGTTTTGTCTGTGGAAGTTGTAGGAACACATTTGTTGGTAAAAGATTCTCTTGTTTCTGGTTTCAGGTTGACGGAGACGGAGACATACGTGGAGGAGTTCTTGCTCCATGTAGACATTGTGGAACCTGAATGTGGTATCATCAGGTTCGGACTAAAGTCCTTGGAGGTTCCTGAATTCTACGGCCTGTCGGAGCCGTTGGACGGGGACGTGGTTTCCTTCCAGTACGAGCGGCGGTCAAACCTGGAGTGTAACGTCCACCTCAGTAGGTTTGAGAGCCACCTTCCTGCCCACGGTCGCCTGGTCACCGGAGAACCAGAACGGGCCACCAAGAGGGGCGACGTTCCAGAGAGCTTCATCCAGCAGCACCAGCAGCTAGGTCTCGCTACACCCACATACTCACCCTTTAGTCTCAGCGGGGTAAAGACGGAGTGTCCATGATGGCAAATAAAACATGACGAGTGTCTTTCAGGTATAAAGTCACACCACCCACTGAGCAAAGAGTCCAAATCTCGTCTTTAAGACGTCGTCTCCATTCCTCCAGAGGACGTCTTCAGAGGACCAGAACGAAGGTTTTTGTACGTCTTTCCTGGACATTGCATGGACATCCTGTCTGGACGACATATGAACGTCTGAACGAGACCTCTGGATGACGTGACGCAATAAAAAAAAAGAAAGATCGTAACCCCTCCTGGAACCAAACCCAAACCTGTTGGACGACAGGTCAGACTCCTGTCCACTGGACCAACGTCCCTCTCACTGTGCTTATATAAGACACGCTTAGAAAGTATTGTATGAATCAACGTCGTCCAGAGTTCTTGTTCAGATGTTCATATGACGTCCAGACAGGACGTCCATGCAATGTCCAGGAAAGACGAACAAAAACCTCCGTTCTGGTCCTCTGAAGACGTCCTCTGGAGGAATGGAGACGGTGTCTTAAAGACGGGGCTCAGTGGGTTGTGGTGGAATAAGTTCTTTCTTCACTAAACCACCTGGTTGTTTGGATGCAGACCCGTTGGACCAGATGGACAGTTTGTGTGGACTTTCTCTGTCAAACTGTTTTGTTTGTTCATCTCTGTTGTTTGTTTGTTTGTTTGTTTGTTTGTTTGTTTGTTTTTCCCTATAAGAGAGGTCCGTGTCACTTCAACACCTCAGGTTAGGACTTCATGAGCTTCACAGCCAACCTGTGGTCCCTGTTTCTTCAGATAACAGAGCCAGAGCTCAGTGTGCGTCTGATGACTGCCTGAAGGGCCTGAAGCTGATGAAGCAGAGCCGCGTGTCCTGCGATGACTTCCTGCTGATGGGGTGGAGGTACCAGCACACCGAGCCTCCGTCTCCCGACACGGACTACATCACCATCAGACTGGAGCTGAAGGACACCAGGAGTGGGGGCATTTACCAGGTGACAGGACGCGTCCACTGTGTCACATCCGTCCAGCTTGAGCGAGCAACTCTTCCTCCTGAGTCCAGCGGACGGATTCTAGAGGTTCTGTTTAGTTTCCAGGACGAACCCAGTGACGGGGATCTCTCCCGGATCATATATAAATCCTGATAAAGTCCATTCCCGCTGTGTTTCAGTCTGAACAGGCCTGGATACCCGTGAGGATCTCTGGCGCTGCGTCCAACCAACCACCCAGACCCTCCTTCATGTCCGTCTTCATCCTGGAAGTGGACCAGTTCATCCTCACGCCGCTGTCCACCGCCACGCTCGACGCCGACGACGATGAAAGTCCCAAACAGCTGCTGGTGTTTAACGTGACCAGGCCCCCTGAGCAGGGCTTCATCACCCACCTGTCCGACCACACCCGCCCCATCTCCTCCTTCACCTGGCTCGACTTAAACCACATGCTCATTGGATATCAGCCTCCCAACTCTTCACATGTCAAACGTCGCAATTATGAGGTGGAGCTTTCTCTTTGAATATTCTTAACAAAATAAGAGGTGACCTGCTGTGTGGTTCCGTCTGAAAGTCCTTTCAATGTTTCTAAACAGGCGGAGTTTGAGGCTCATGATTTGTTCTTCAAGAAGAGTTCAGCAATGACTGTTCACCTGTCTGTGAGGAACGCAGACACAAACGCCCCCAGAGTTTCCTGGAACATCGGTACGTTGTCCTGGTCACACCTCCTGGTCACACCTCCAGGTCACACCTCCAGGTCACACCTCCTGGTCACACCTCCTGGTCACACCTCCTGGTCACACCTCCAGGTCACACCTCCAGGTCACACCTCCAGGTCACACCTCCAGGTCACACCTCCTGGTCACACCTCCAGGTCACACCTCCAGGTCACACCTCCAGGTCACACCTCCAGGTCACACCTCCAGGTCACACCTCCTGGTCACACCTGGTCACACCTCCAGGTCACACCTCCAGGTCACACCTCCTGGTCACACCTCCTGGTCACACCTCCAGGTCACACCTCCTGGTCACACCTCACTGAGGTCCTGCTCCCATATATAATCCTATTCTATGCTTTGCTTCCAGAAAAGTTAGACATGCAGACACTTGATAACTATCACCATGTTCACAGGAACACATACAGTCTTAAAGGAGTCCACAGCTGGTGTTCTCACGTATCACGTCTCCCTTAGGGCCCGTCCTCACGTCCTCACATCCTCACGTCCTCACGTCCTCATGTCCTCACATCCTCACGTCCTCATGTCCTCACGTCCTCATGTCCTCACATCCTCACATCCTCACATCCTCACGTCCTCATGTCCTCACGTCCTCATGTCCTCACGTCCTCACGTCCTCACCAACCAAAACAACCTCTTTTCTCCTTCAAACTAATTCTGTCCACATGGGAAGGGTTTTTACTGACCTTCACCAGCCGCCGTGACGCGTTACCCATCCATCCATCCATCCATCCATCCATCCATCCATCCATCCATCCATCCATCCATCCATCCATCCATCCATCCATCCATCCATCCATCCACCCATCCATCCACCTAAACACACCATGAAAGACTTCATCAGAGAAAAATTAACATTAATATTGAAACAATCTAAAAACTCAGTTATCAGCTGACCAGGTCAACTCTGCTATGACACGGCCCAGATCCATCCATCCATCCATCCATCCATCCATCCAACCATCCATCCACCCATCCACCCATCCATCCATCCAACCATCCATCCATCGATCCATCCATCCATCCAACCATCCATCCATCCATCCATCCACCCATCCATCCATCCACCCATCCATCCATCCATCCATCCATCCATCCATCCATCCATCCATCCATCCATCCATCCATCCACCCACCCATCCATCGACCCATCCACCCACCCACCCACCCATCCATCCACCTGCTGTCTTGCAGGTCTCAGTCTTTTAGAGGGTCAGTCCCGTCCAATCACCTGGGAGCAGCTCCAAGTTGTGGACAACGATGATTTGAAGGCCGTTCGTATCGTTGCTGTTGACGGTCTGCAGCACGGACAGCTGACGGTCAGAGGTCAGTTTAAACACGTTGAAAGATGCTGTAGAGTCTCGAAAACATCTGCTTTCACCACGACGGGTCAGAAATACCAGACCTGTTTTGATGGAAGCATTAAAGTGGCTGGATGGACGCCGACTGTCCACTGGGAGCGGCCGCTGGGCAGCAGGAGGACGAGTCAGGAGACAGAAGAAGAGCTAGATGTGTCTTTAAAATGATAACAGTGTTTGGTTAAAGCTGATAAGATTCATTTGGAATATTTGTCATAAAGACTTTTCTGTGTGAAAGTTCATTCTTCGTGCTCCATCACAGATCTTTCTGATTGTTGGACGTAAACTTTAGGTACCAAGGGCCTCATGTTCTCCGTCGGTGACATCAGAGCGGGTGTGGTTCATTATCACCATGACGACAGTGACACCACTAAAGACTTCATCACCTTCCGCATCACTGACGGTCCCCATCAGACCCGACACAAGTTCCCCATCAAGGTCCTCCCGAAGGACGACACGCCTCCGTTTCTCATCACCAACATGCTGGTGGAGGTCCCGGAAGGTCGCCAGGCCTCGCTGAGCAGCTCCAGCCTCCAGGCCGCAGACATGGACTCCAGTGACGACTACATCCTATTTAACATCACCTCTCCACCACAAGCAGGAGAGGTGATGAAAGTCCCCGGACCGGGTCTGGCAGGTCAGCAGAAACCAGCAACATTCAAGTATTACAGGATGTACAAAGTAAAAGTATTCCTACACCCTGAACTTCTCTGCGTTTTGTCACATTACAGCCTGAAATGTAAATGTGGATTATTGTGACTGTAAGTGACAGGCCAACACAACAGGACAGGAAGGTTTTCAAAGGTTTTTACAAATTAAAAGCTGAAATGTGTGTCATCCGCCTTTACCAAGAACCCTTCAGAAGTCTGCTAATCAGGAAATCGAGTCCACGGAGGACATTGATCATGTTCAGTTGAATCAGTTTAAAGAAGGTCAACTTTTTTAAAAAGCATCAGATGGAGAATCGAGGTCTCGACCATCCCAACATGGAGTCTGACTGCAGACCGACCAGGACATGGACAGGACAGGACAGGACACCTCACCTGAAGGCTGGAAGGAAGCATGGATGAGACAAGCAGCCCAGAGGACCATGGGACCTCTGGAGGAGCTGGAGAGAGCAACCGTCAGTCCTCTGGACAACCGTCAGTCCTTTGGACAACCATCAGTCCTCAGGACAATTGTCAGTCCTCAGGACAACCGTCAGTCCTCAGGACAACCATCAGTCCTCTGGACTACCATCAGTCCTCAGGACAATTGTCAGTCCTCAGGACAATTGTCAGTCCTCTGGACTACCATCAGTCCTCTGGACAAGCATCAGTCCTCTGGACTACCATCAGTCCTCAGGACAATTATCAGTCCTCAGGACAATTGTCAGTCCTCTGGACTACCATCAGTCCTCTGGACTACCATCAGTCCTCTGGACAACCGTCAGTCCTCTGGACTACCATCAGTCCTCTGGACTATCAGTCCTCAGGCCAATTGTCAGTCCTCTGGACTACCATCAGTCCTCTGGACTACCATCAGTCCTCTGAACTACCATCAGTCCTCAGGACAATTGTCAGTCCTCTGGACTACCATCAGTCCTCAGGACAATTGTCAGTCCTCTGGACTACCATCAGTCCTCAGGACAATTGTCAGTCCTCTGGACTACCATCAGTCCTCAGGACTACCATCAGTCCTCTGGACTACCATTAGTCCTCAGGACTACCATCAGTCCTCTGGACTACCATCAGTCCTCTGGACTATCAGTCCTCAGGACAATTGTCAGTCCTCTGGACTACCGTCAGTCCTCTGGACAACCGTCAGTCCTCAGGACTACCATCAGTCCTCTGGACTACAATTAGTCCTCTGGACTACCATCAGTCCTCAGGACTACCATGAGTCCTCTGGACTACCATCAGTCCTCAGGACAATTGTCAGTCCTCTGGACTACCATCAGTCCTCTGGACAAGCATCAGTCCTCTGGACTACCATCAGTCCTCAGGACAATTATCAGTCCTCAGGACAATTGTCAGTCCTCTGGACTACCATCAGTCCTCTGGACTACCATCAGTCCTCTGGACAACCGTCAGTCCTCTGGACTACCATCAGTCCTCTGGACTATCAGTCCTCAGGCCAATTGTCAGTCCTCTGGACTACCATCAGTCCTCTGGACTACCATCAGTCCTCTGGACTACCATCAGTCCTCTGAACTACCATCAGTCCTCAGGACAATTGTCAGTCCTCTGGACTACCATCAGTCCTCAGGACAATTGTCAGTCCTCTGGACTACCATCAGTCCTCAGGACTACCATCAGTCCTCTGGACTACCATTAGTCCTCAGGACTACCATCAGTCCTCTGGACTACCATCAGTCCTCAGGACAATTGTCAGTCCTCTGGACTACCGTCAGTCCTCTGGACAACCGTCAGTCCTCTGGACTACCATCAGTCCTCAGGACAATTGTCAGTCCTCTGGACTACCATCAGTCCTCAGGACAATTGTCAGTCCTCAGGACAATTGTCAGTCCTCTGGACTACCATCAGTCCTCAGGACTACCATCAGTCCTCTGGACTACAATTAGTCCTCTGGACTACCATCAGTCCTCAGGACTACCATGAGTCCTCTGGACTACCATCAGTCCTCTGGACTACCATCCGTCCTCAGTCTAAACCCCACAAATCACACAAAAAAGGAGACTTTGTTGAAAACCCCCAGATGTCTGCAGTTTGACACCAGTCCTGTTGGAGACACAGCAAACATGGAGGAAGGAGGTCTGGTCAGAGGAACCAGACCTGAATGCAAACTAGTTCTGCACATCACCCTGAATACACCATCCCACTGTGAAGCACGGTGGAGGCAGCATCATGCTGTGAAGCACGGTGGAGGCAGCATGGTGGAGGCAGCATCATGCTGTGAAGCACGGTGGAGGCAGCATCATGCTGTGAAGCACGGTGGAGGCAGCATCATGCTGCAGGGAGGGACAGGGAGGCTGCTCAATGCTGATGGAAGACAGATGGAGACAAATCCAGAAGAATGTTGGTGAAAGGAAGAGAAAAGACTTGAGACTGTGGAGGAGCTTCAGCTTCCAGCAGAGCTACAGGATGTAGTACCTGAGGTTACAGACTCTCTCATCAACCTGAGGTTACAGGCTCTCTCATCAACCTGAGGTTACAGACTCTCTATCAACTTGAGGTTACAGGCTCTCTTATCAACCTGAGGTTACAGGCTCTCTCATCAACCTGAGGTTACAGACTCTCTCATCAACCTGAGGTTACAGACTCTCTATCAACTTGAGGTTACAGGCTCTCTCATCAACCTGAGGTTACAGACTCTCTCATCAACCTGAGGTTACAGACTCTCTATCAACCTGAGGTTACAGACTCTCTCTATCAACCTGAGGTTACAGGCTCTCTCATCAACCTGAGGTTACAGGCTCTCTCATCAACCTGAGGTTACCGACTCTCTCATCAACCTGAGGTTACAGACTCTCTCATCAACCTGAGGTTACAGACTCTCTATCAACTTGAGGTTACAGACTCTCTCATCAACCTGAGGTTACAGGCTCTCTCATCAACCTGAGGTTACAGACTCTCTCTATCAACCTGAGGTTACAGACCCTCTATCAACCTGAGGTTACAGGCTCTCTCATCAACCTGAGGTTACAGACTCTATCATCAACCTGAGGTTACAGACTCTCTCATCAACCTGAGGTTACAGACTCTCTCATCAACCTGAGGTTACAGACTCTATCATCAACCTGAGGTTACAGACTCTCTCATCAACCTGAGGTTACAGACTCTACCATCAACCTGAGGTTACAGACTCTCTCATCAACCTGAGGTTACAGACTCTATCATCAACCTGAGGTTACAGGCTCTCTCATCAACCTGAGGTTACAGGCTCTCTCTATCAACCTGAGGTTACAGACTCTCTCATCAACCTGAGGTTACAGACTATCAACCTGAGGTTACAGACTCTCTCATCAACCTGAGGTTACAGACTCTCTCATCAACCTGAGGTTACAGACTATCAACCTGAGGTTACAGGCTCTCTCATCAACCTGAGGTTACAGACTCTATCATCAACCTGAGGTTACAGACTATCAACCTGAGGTTACAGGCTCTCTCATCAACCTGAGGTTACAGACTCTATCATCAACCTGAGGTTACAGACTCTCTATCAACCTGAGGTTACAGGCTCTCTCATGAACCTGAGGTTACAGACTCTCTCATCAACCTGAGGTTACAGACTCTCTATCAACCTGAGGTTACAGACTCTCTCTATCAACCTGAGGTTACAGGCTCTCTCATCAACCTGAGGTTACAGGCTCTCTCATCAACCTGAGGTTACCGACTCTCTCATCAACCTGAGGTTACAGACTCTCTCATCAACCTGAGGTTACAGACTCTCTATCAACTTGAGGTTACAGACTCTCTCATCAACCTGAGGTTACAGGCTCTCTCATCAACCTGAGGTTACAGACTCTCTCTATCAACCTGAGGTTACAGACCCTCTATCAACCTGAGGTTACAGGCTCTCTCATCAACCTGAGGTTACAGACTCTATCATCAACCTGAGGTTACAGACTCTCTCATCAACCTGAGGTTACAGACTCTCTCATCAACCTGAGGTTACAGACTCTATCATCAACCTGAGGTTACAGACTCTCTCATCAACCTGAGGTTACAGACTCTACCATCAACCTGAGGTTACAGACTCTCTCATCAACCTGAGGTTACAGACTCTATCATCAACCTGAGGTTACAGGCTCTCTCATCAACCTGAGGTTACAGACTCTCTCATCAACCTGAGGTTACAGACTATCAACCTGAGGTTACAGACTCTCTCATCAACCTGAGGTTACAGACTCTCTCATCAACCTGAGGTTACAGACTCTCTCATCAACCTGAGGTTACAGACTATCAACCTGAGGTTACAGGCTCTCTCATCAACCTGAGGTTACAGACTCTATCATCAACCTGAGGTTACAGACTCTCTCATCAACCTGAGGTTACAGGCTCTCTCATCAACCTGAGGTTACAGACTCTATCATCAACCTGAGGTTACAGACTATCAACCCCGAAAAGCTGCGATTGCACCTAAAGGAGGATGAACAAAGTACTGACTACAAAGTACTGACTACAAAGTACTGACTACAAAGTACTGACTGGTGGATGAAGACGTTAGTATGTCAACGTTTTCAGTTTTTTATTTGTAAAACAATGAAACTTTAAGTATAAATGTCTTTCCGCTTCACGTTGTGTTGGTCTGTCACTTAAAACCCAAGAAAATCCATTGATCCTTGTGATTGTGAAGCAACAGGGCGTATCAGTACTTAGTTCTGTGGTTCTGTACTTGGACTTGGACCCGCTTCACCAGTCTTGTTTCTCTCCAGATTATCCCGTCAGACACTTTCTGCAGAAGGACCTCACCCAGTCTGTGATTTATTATCGACACCGGGGACACAAGGTGTTTGCTGATTTCTTCGAGGTGGTGCTCTCCGATTACCACGACCCCCCCAACCTGTCCGAGCCTCAGGTGAGCAGCAGGAAGTCCCGCCTGGGAGCTTCAGGGGGACTGGAGAGCTCTGTGCTGTGGGTGTGTCAGGGCCTGACGGAGTCAGACGTCTTTCACCTGCTGCTGGGTTCCATTTCTGAATGTCAAACTGATTTACGTCTTTATTTAGGAGTGAGAAACTACATTCATGCTGGATTGAAGTCGACTGCAGACGGTCTGTGTCCCACCCCCGTTATTCCAGCTCTTCTTCTGAGGCGAGCAGCAGCAGCTCATCAGAACCTCCCGTCACTGTCAGAACGGAGAACTGATGCATGACGCAGAACCCGTCTTATTTCAGTCTTTTACTTTGCCTGAAAGAGAAAAAGATATAAAACACGAAGGTCTTTTGATCAAAGGTCAAAGGTTTTATATCAAAGAGGATCAGAAATATAACGTCAATAATTATCTCAAACTTGAAAAACCTTGAAAACCTGGAAGGTGACGATGTCGACAGAACAAGGCGACCAGATGAAGACAGACGGACTATTAGTCCCTGAGGTAGTGGAGAACGGGTGAAACAGGGAGGACGTCAGGGAGGACGTCAGGGTCCAAACCCAGAGAGGGACGTGCAGGACAAGATCAGACATGAGGGACTTTAACTTAAGATGAGCTGAACATCACCAGACTCAGTGAGACGTCCCGGGTCTGCTCCTCCCCGATTGGCTGCTCAGCGAGGCTTTACCAGTGGTGATGGACACGAGTCCAGAACACAGTGACACCACTTCTTACTGGTGGTGGTTTGTGCTGAAACCCTCCAGGTGGTGATGGTTCACATCGAGCCGGCTCCCGATCAGCCGCCCGAAGAGGTTCCCGGGTCCAGTCGCTGTCTCGTCCTCAAAGAAACCGAAGTCGTTTATATAACGCGGAAACAACTTCACTTCACAGACCAGGAGTCGTCAGACCGCGAGCTGACGTTCACCGTCACGACTCCACCGTTCTACGTCAGTCCTCACAGGTGAGTTGGTCCTCGCTCCGGCAGTCGGTCTCTGGAGGACTCCCGTCCTGAAGGTGTTGAACTCTTCAGACTTTCAGACGCAGGGAGGCTGTTCCTGGTGGACAGCGTCCCCAAGTTCACCAAAGACACTAACACCCCCGCACTGAGGGTCTTCACACAGGTACATTCAGTTCATTCAGGTAGAGGGGTCTTCTGGGTCACTCTAGTTTCACTGAGTTCTTCTTGATGTTATCTCACTGTAGCAAGCGGTGAACTTCATGAAAGTGGCCTACATGCCTCCGATAGTGGACATCGGTCCTCATCCTAAAGACGTGCAGTTTGTCCTGTCGGTCGTCAACCGTCTGGGTAAAAGACTTTCTGGGATCTGCTTCAACATCACCGTGACGCCGGTGGACGACCAGCCTCCACAGGTAGAGGAGAGCGCTGCCTCCGTCAGGTCTCTGCGGAGGTGGGTGTTGAAGGAGACGCTTGTGTTTCAGGTGGTCAGCAGCCCCCTCACCCTGGACGAGGGGGGGGTGTGTGGGCTCGGCTCCCAGAACCTGATGCTGTCCGACGTAGACTCCCTGGAAGAAGCTCTGCGGGTGGAGCTCCAGCGGGAACCACGTCACGGAGATCTGCAGCTCAACAGCATCCCGCTTCAACCAGGGCAGACTTTCACTCTGCAAGACGTGAAGCGCTCCCGGCTCAGGTGGGAGATCCTGCATCGTGTCTGGAGAGATCCAGATCACACTGCAGGTCCGGGTCACCAGGTCTTTTCACTGGCGCTTTAGGAAGAGCAGCAAACTACGCCTGTTTGGAAACTTTATTGTGAAAGCAATCAGGCCCTGATACCTTTATGGCCGCCATCTTGGATTTTACCAAATGGCCACCATGAAAATGTTCTCGTCTAAATGTCCGCTTCTAATTCACCAGGAAATTCAAGTTTGACAGTTTAACCATCATTTTCAGGGCGAAGGAATAAAATGTTCTGAAAACCAACGAGCTCCATTCAACTAGAAATTAATATGACTGACATCTTCTATTTTTTAAAACTGTTTTACAAGCGATCAGAACGTTCCTCTAAGTTAAGGTCCATTAAGAACCAACGTGCTCCTCGTGACAGAAAAGCTTAAAGGCCCCTGCATCCTCCCTTTTGAACCCATAAGAACAAGAAGAACATTCGGCAGTGACGTCAGCCAGCAGCAGAAAAAAAAAGCTTTTTCGGCAGGACTGTTCATACTACGATATGAAGCTGCCGAACTCGCAGGCCACGCCCCCTCGCAGCAGGCCACGCCCCCTCACAGCAGGCACAAGTCTGTGAAGCGGCGTTTAAACTTTTCAACAGCACAGTTTATTTCTGGCCTCCAGCGCTTTCAGAAACACATTCCTCTGAACTTTTTCAGTGATAAAAAAGTTTTAGTCAGAGCGCGATGTTAGTCCAGTTTTAACTCCTGGAGCTGACAGCTGCTCGTGATGCGTTCAGGTGCATCACGTCAGCCTGCACTCCCACATGTTAACGAGCTGCGGCGCTCCTACAGTAGCGCTGTTACAAGCTAAATATGATTAAAATATGACTGATAGTCATGAGCGAACTAGAACACGCATGAGCAGCACACGGCAGAGCAGAAGTTTCGGCAGAGCGGCTCCTACATAGTTCGGCCAGGACGGTTGGTACAGCCCAAACTAATTTGTTCGGCCAGAAGGAGCTGGAAGGAGGAAATGACGTCATTTTGTTGGACAGGACCTGAACTGCCGAACCTTCGTCTTGTTCTTATGGAGGATGGAGAGGTCTTTAATCTCCCTAGGAAACAAGACGTTTTTACATATCTTCACCATCATCGTCATCATCAGTTTCATACTTGTTCTGTGTGTCCTCATCATTCTGACACTCAAGATAAGTTCTTTGTTCTGCAAGAACCTCTGGCAGAAGAACAATCTGACCATCGCGGTGACAGACTTTGGAGCGGGAAGAGGTCGTGGCTGGTTTCAGCCGGCCTTCGGACTCCTGCTATTTTATTACCCTGAGGAGGAAGAGGGGAGGAAGAGGGGAGGGGAGGAAGAGGGGAGGGGAGGAAGAGGGGAGGGACTCAGGAGAAAAATACATAAACTCATATCAAAGAAGGAAGAGAGTGGAACAGGAACCTTCAGTCAGTGAACAGCTCTGTGTGTCGTCAGTCGGTCTCTGGCTGGTGTCATATAAAGACCATCAGCCACACAAGAGGAACGATTCATGTTCAGTTCTCCTTTAGAACCGCGTCACGGCACAGACGTGGTTCTTTGTTCCAAAGAGAATCTTCTGAAGTCTGCGCTGGTTGATTTGTGGATGCAGGTACTGTCACGACGACTCAGAGACCACCGAGGACGACATGGAGTTCACCGCCACAGACGGAACCAACTCAGTCACGTTTCTCGTCCAAGTCCAGGTCAGTGCTGATCCTAGAACCCGTGAAGAAGAGAGAAGACCTTACATCTTGGACTCGGCCTCTGATTGCAGATCTTACCGATAAACGACGAGGTCCCAGTGATGGCCGCCGGTCTGAAGGCGGTGCTGCCGTGTGCCGAGGGGCAGGAAACCTCCATCACAGCAGAGTACATCCATGCTACTGATGCCGACAGCGACAACGACACTCTGGTGTTCCTGATCGCCCGGCAGCCGTCGCTCGGCGTGGTGCTGAGGAACGGCGAGGCGGTGGATCGTTTCACTCAGGGAGACGTCGCTGCAGAGAGCATCTCCTACAAACACACAGGTGGGCGGGGCCGCCACTCTGGAATCCTTCTACGCTGTCCTTCAGTTTCCATTGGTGTCTGCTCTGGTGTCTGCTCTGGTGTCTGCTCTGGTGTCTGCGCTGGTGTCTGCTCTAGTGCCTGCTCTGGTGTCTGTTCTGGTGTCTGCTCTGGTGTCTGCTCTAGTGTCTGCTCTGGTGTCTGCCCTGGTGTCTGCTCTGGTGTCTGCCCTGGTGTCTGCTCTGGTGTCTGCTCTGGTGTCTGCTCTAGTGCCTGCTCTGGTGTCTGCTCTGGTATCTATCCTGGTGTCTGCGCTGGTGTCTGCTCTAGTGTCTGCTCTGGTGTCTGCCCTGGTGTCTGCTCTGGTGTCTGCTCTGGTGTCTGCTCTAGTGTCTGCGCTGGTGTCTGCTCTAGTGTCTGCTCTAGTGTCTGCTCTGGTGTCTGCCCTGGTGTCTGCTCTGGTGTCTGCTCTGGTGTCTGCTCTAGTGTCTGCGCTGGTGTCTGCGCTGGTGTCTGCTCTAGTGTCTGCTCTAGTGTCTGCTCTGGTGTCTGCCCTGGTGTCTGCTCTGGTGTCTGCTCTGGTGTCTGCTCTGGTGTCTGCTCTAGTGCCTGCTCTGGTGTCTGCTCTGGTATCTATCCTGGTGTCTGCGCTGGTGTCTCTGTAGTGAGCAGCTGCTTGTCCGTGTGTAATTGTTACAATCAGTGAATTGTGATTTTGGTGGCAGGGCTGGAGATCGGGCTGAGTCCTCGCCATGACACCATCACCTTGGTGGTTTCTGATGGAGAACTTCCTGCCGGGGCGGGACACTCGCCTCTGACTCGGGAGAGTCTGCCTCTATATGACCTGCAGGTCACAGTGCTTCCTGTGGACAGTCATCCACCTTCACTCACAACAGGTCTGTCCCTTCACAGACCACTAGGGACATGAAGACCGACTGTCCATGTCCATGTTTGTAATGTAAACAAAGTGTCTCCCGTCACTCTCCTGTCCTGCCATTAAGGGTAATCACCGTGTTTTGTCCTCTTCTTGCAGGGGACCTGTTTGTGGTGGATGAAGGTGGGACGGCTCTGATCACGGCGTCTCATCTGAAAGCCTTTGACGTGGACACAGCGGTGGACAGTCTGATGGTCACCCTCATTTCTCCGCCTCAGTTCGGTTACATTGAGAACATCCTCCCCACTCCTGGATTTGAGAAAAGCAACACTGGCATCAGCATAGGTAGCAGGCAGTGGGACATGCAGTGGGACATGCAGTGGGACATGCAGTGAGACATGCAGTGGGGCATGCAGTGGGGCATGCAGTGGGACATGCAGTGGGACAGGCAGTGGGACAGGCAGTGGGACATGCAGTGGGATAAGCAGTGAGACATGCAGTGGGACAAGAAGTGAGACATGCAGTGAGACCGGCAGTGGGACATGCAGTGAGACAAGCAGTGAGACATGCAGTGGGACAGGCAGTGGGACATGCAGTGGGATAAGCAGTGAGACATGCAGTGGGACATGCAGTGGGACAAGAAGTGAGACATGCAGTGGGACAAGCAGTGAGACATGCAGTGGGACAAGCAGTGAGACCGGCAGTGGGACATGCAGTGAGACATGCAGTGAGACAAGCAGTGGGACATGCAGTGGGACCAGCAGTGAGACATGCAGTGGGACATGTAGTGAGACATGCAGTGGGACAAGCAGTGGGACGTGCAGTGGGACACGCAGTGAGACATGCAGTGAGACATGCAGTGGGACATGCAGTGGGACAGGCAGTTGGACATGCAGTGGGACAGGCAGTGGGACATGTTGGGTGATTTGGTTAGACCGAGGAAACAAACTGAGTCACTTCCTGATCTCCTTTTTCCAAAGACTCGTTTCCATACAAAGATGTAGTTGCGGGTCACGTGAACTACGTCCAGTCGAGACACCGGGGGGTGGAGCCCACCGCGGACCACCTCATGCTCTGTGTGACCGACGGCAAACACCGCTCCGCTCATGTCCCCTTCTACGTCATCATTAACCCCACCAACGACGAGATCCCACACTTTGTGGCTCAAAACATCACAGTAGGTTTTTATATCGTTTGTCTTTTATTACAACAACAACAACAACAACAACAACAACAACAACAACAACAACAACAACAACAACAACAACAACAACAAGTTGACTGAATGAAATGACAACAGGAACGTTTACAGTTCTGTTCTTCATGTTTCTGTCCCCCACAACACACATGCATCACACCATAACCTGCTGCCAACAACAACAACATAAACAACATAAACAACAATAACGATGATGACAACACCAACAACACGGACGACGACAATGACGACAACATCAACAACAATACCAACAACAACGATGATGATGATGACAACAACACTACTAGGAATACCAACAACAGCAACAGTGACTACGATGACAACATCGATGACAACAACAACACTACCTCCACCACCAACAACAACAACACTACCACTGCTACCTCCACCACCACCACCAACACTACCACCACTACCTCCACAACCACCAACAACAACAACAATAACAACAGCAACACTACCTCCACCAGCACCACCACCAACAACAACAACAACAACAATAACAACAACAACAACACTACCACCACCACCGCCGCCGCCGCCGACAACACTACCACCAATACCACTAATACCACCACCACCACCACCACCAACACTACCACCAATACCACTATTACCACCACCACCACCATCACCAACACTACCACCAATACCACTAATACCACCACCACCACCACCACCAACACTACCACCAATACCACTATTACCACCACCACCACCACCATCACCAACACTACCACCAATACCACTAATACCACCACCACCACCAACACTACCACCAATACCACTATTACCACCACCACCACCACCACCAACACTACCACCAATACCACTAATACCACCGCCACCACCACCACCACCAACACCACCACCACCACCACCACGACCACCAGTGCTGCTGCCGCCGTCACAGAGAGCAGCTCATATTAGTTTTCTTCCCATCAGAATCACATTTGTCTGCATTGATGTTGTTGTTGTTGTCCTGCTTTAATAATTCTTACTGACCAGAGACCAAACGTCCAAAAAGCTTCTGATCCAGAGACTCTTGGTGAATCATGTGGCTCTGGTCTCTACTGGTCTCTGCTGGACCGGAACCTTCCTGGTTGCAGTTCAACCTGCCAACCAGGTTTTTCATGATTTCTCTGGGAGGGGAAGATGAGAACCATCGTTTAGGAGATGGACTGCAGGATCAGTCAGGATCAGTCGGGATCAGTCGGGATCAGTCAGAATCAGTCAGAATCAGTCAGGATCAGTCAGGATCAGTCAGAATCAGTCAGAATCAGTCGGGATCAGTCAGGATCAGTCAGGATCAGTCAGCAGAAACCTTCCAATCAGAGAATAAATGATCTTCCTGCAGAACTGTGAATCTCCAGGACATAATTCATGACTAGAGAAGCCAAGAGCTCCTAGAAGAACAATCCGGGTCTGGGACCATCGGGTTCAATGTCTGACTATCAGTGTGAGGTGTTTCCTATGACAAATGAATATATTGAGGATTTGGATTCTCTGAGGCACCAGCGTTATCGTTCCTACTCACACGGCCCAGTCAGATTTCAGACTCACTTTTCCTTCAGATGTTTCATTGATTCCCGTCTGTCTCATGTGACGAGGTTCGTGAAGGAGAGATGAAACTGTTGGACTCTTCGGTGTTGAATGTGATGGATGTGGACGTCCCCAGAGATGTGCTCCGATTCAGTGTGGTCAAACCTCCTGAACATGGGAGCCTCATGACCCACGGCGGTGGACCACCCCTCACCAAGAGACAGGAAGTCAGGACTCATCCGCCTGTGGTGGCCTTCTCCTGGACCGATCTTACTAATGGTACGTTTCAGATCGCAGTGCTGCGTTTCACTTCACTGCGAGTCTTTAAACTGCATTCCCATTGATGCTCCCAGACGGTTGGTGTTCATTGTAATTCACTCGCCACCGCAGCTCCACACACATATGAGACTTTAAAGAATAGATGTTAGATTGATAATATACTGTAATACCCTGGTGTCCAAACTCGGTCCTGCAGGTTCTAGTTCCTCCCTGCTCCAGCATACCTGGATCTAATGATGATGTCATCACCAAGGTTGTGATGCAATCAGGTGTGTTGGAACAGGGAGGAGCTAAACCTGCAGGACGCCGGCCCTCCAGGACCGAGGTTGGACACCCCTGCCGTTGAAAGAGGAAGAAACATTCGTATTTACAAGCTAAAATCAATGAAGAGACCAGGGACTGACTGTTTGGATGAGCTGCAGCCGCTCCTCGTTGGTGATGGAGTCCATACCGACAGTAATTCAGCTGAATTAAAGTCCTGAGGCGCTGTGGTTGTTCATCAGTCGGACTCTGAAGGAGCTGTTAGAGCTCCACGGTGTTCTAGAGGATCCTGTCCTTCCTGTCCAGTCCGTCCCATTCGCTCCTGTCTCTGTGTCTGGAGAAGATCCAGCAGACCTCGGTGCTCCAGAGACACTCCCAATGTGTCCCAGTGTTCTTAACAGACCTCAGCCACTGTCTTAACATGTAACCCTGGAGACTGACACCACAGAGAGGAGGTCTCCGTCCAGATGTCCCCCTGCACCGCCATGACAGTTTCTCTTCTTGCAAACAGAAGGTGGTGTTCCCCTGGTGGTGAAGTTCATGTCTGCTGTTGTTCAACAGGTATGGAGCTGATGTACGAGCACGATGACTCTGAGAACATGGAGGACAGTTTCCTGGTCCAGCTGACTGACGGCAGACACGAGCTCCACAGGAAGGTGGTGGTGACGGTCCTGCCAGAGAACGACCAGCAGCCTCGTGTCATCAGGTGGGGCTCGTGTTCTCATCACTCCTCACATGACTGCTCGGTCCTGACGTCTGATCTCTTCTGTCAGGAACAACGGGCTGGTGGTGGAGCCAGGAGCGAGCAGGGTCATATCCAGCGTTACTCTGTTTGCTCTGGACGAGGACAGCCCGTCCTCAGAGGTCACCTACATATTTGAGAGAGTTTCAACCCAAGGACTCCTTCAGCTTAAGGTCGGTGCAGCTCAGGAAACAAACTCAACGTTCATGGCAGCAGGATGTACTGTTCAGGTTTCCTGCTCTGTTGACCCGATGGAGCCGTTCTGGATTGATGTCGTCACACACTTCATATAAAAAGCTCCTCAGGGCGTCTCAGGAAGCCTCTGACCACCGAGTCCCACTGGTCGTCTCTGAGCCCGGTGCAACTGCTGGTACTGACTGGAGAAGTTCTCTGGCACCTTTTAACCAGACCCTTTGGGTGGATGGGTCTCCTGAACCTGGGACGGTCGTCCATAAGGGACGGATCAAACCTCCGCTGCCTTGCGGCACACCCGGTCACCTGAGAGGCTTTAGGAGTCAACCCTGAGGAAAGACCCGGACCTGGACTCCCTGAGATGGTCCAGCAAGTCCTACGACACTGTTGATGCCTCATGGTACCGGCACCGGCCGTTCCTTTGGACCCTTCTGCCAGTCCACTTGATTTTGATGTCGGAAAAAGGGAAACAGAAAATGACCCAATTTTCATTTTCCAATTGGATAAAGACAGACGGCTCGTCTCACGTCTGGAAATTGAAAAAAATCCTGTCATTTCTTCTTCTTCTTCTTCTTCTTCTTCTTCTTCCTCTTCCTCTTCCTCTTCCTCTTCCTCTTCCTCTTCCTCTTCCTCTTCCTCTTCTTCTTCTTCTTCTTCTTCTTCCTCTTCCTCTTCCTCTTCCTCTTCCTCTTCCTCTTCCTCTTCCTCTTCCTCTTCCTCTTCCTCTTCTTCTTCTTCTTCTTCTTCTTCTTCTTCTTCTTCTTCTTCTTCTTAAATCGCTTCGGCTACTGCCGAGGTGAATAGCCTCGTACGAGATGAAACAGAGCGCTAGAGGGAGGGCGTGCACACCTGACACCTGTCTCCACTGTGGACATCTGTGTCTCCCGGATCGGCCTCACCTGCCACAGGCGACGCTGCTCCGGACCTGGACCCTCCACGGCACCAGATATCAACTGGGGCCATCATCCATGGGCCAGACCGACTGACGGAGGCCCACTGCTGCTAGTGTTGTCACACCGACTGACGGAGGCCCACTGCTGCTAGTGTTGTCACACCGACTGACGGAGGCCCACTGCTGCTAGTGTTGTCACACCGACTGACGGAGGCCCACTGCTGCTAGTGTTGTCACACCGACTGACGGAGGCCCACTGCTGCTAGTGTTGTCACACCGACTGACGGAGGCCCACTGCTGCTAGTGTTGTCACACCGACTGACGGAGGCCCACTGCTGCTAGTGTTGTCACACCGACTGACGGAGGCCCACTGCTGCTAGTGTCACGATAAACTGAAGGCTGCTGGTCTTTTAATGTCTCCGTTGGTTTTCTCAAGTCAAACATCTCAACACGACAGTGAGCAGTGATTCACGCCCGATTCTGGAAACGTCGGCGTGAAAAACCAGATTACTGGACTCAAAACATCTGAATTCAAAATGAACCGTTACGCTATACTGAAAACCTGATGGAGGAGGATGGATGGATGATGGAGGATGGATGGATGGATAGAGGAAGGATGGATGGATTGATGGATGATGATGGATGATGGATGATGGATGGAAGGATGATGGATGGATGATGGAGGATGGATGAATGGATGGATAATGGATGGATGGATGGATGGATGATGGATGGATGGATGGATGATGGAGGATGGATGATGGATGGATGATGGATGATGGAGGATGGATGATGAATGATGGATGGATGATGGATGGATGGATGATGGATGATGGATGATGGATGATGGATGGATGATGGATGATGGATGATGGATGGATGATGAATGATGGATGGATGATGGATGATAGATGATGGAGGATGAATGGATGATGGATGATGGATGGATGATGAATGATGGATGGATGATGGATGGATGGATGGATGATGGATGATGGATGGATGATGAATGATGGATGTGGGCAGTGTCATAGCAGAGTAGTATTTCCGTTGACTGATCATCTTTAGTTTTTATAGTTTCAATATTCACGTTGATGTTTTTTCTCTGACGAAGTCTTTATGACGTCTTCAGGTTCTAAAGAACCTTTGATTCTGGATCAGAACACAAAGTCTCGGATCCTCTGGAACGTTGGACTTTTCCTTTGCTGTTCTGAACGCCGCCGCCGGTTGTTTGTCTGATTGCAGGAGACGCAGGACTGGGAGACACTGACAGACGGGACAAACTGCACCCAGGACATGGTGGACATGAACCTCCTGCGCTACGTCCACACAGACCTCCACGCTGGCAAGAAGGAGGATTTCTTTGTTTTCCACTTACAGGATGGAAGAAACCGCTCTCCCTCGCAGCACTTCCACATCGTGGTGAAAGATCTGGAGAAAGGTTCAGTAGTTTAAACTGTTTGTAGTTTGTTCCCAGCATCACGAAGCTCCGGCTGATCCCGGAGCGCCGGCGCCGTCACGTCCTGGAACCTTCTGGTCTGTGTTCAGGAAACATCGCCGTCTTCACAAGGCCGCTGAACGTGAGCCGCGGCGACCGGGTGGTTCTCACCACAGACGTCCTCTCGGCTACGGACGCCAGTGACAAGCCAGAGGAGCTGCTCTACATCATCACCAGCCCGCCGCTCCACGGCTACATCGAGTACATCAAGCACCCCGGCATCGCCATCGCCTCCTTCAGTCAGATGGACGTCGCCGCAAATGTCATCGCTTACGTTCACAACAACCAAGCTAGTGCAGCGCAGGAAACCTTCCAGTGAGTTTAAAATACTAACAGATACTTCATGCTTACTGGCTGATACTTCGTACACTGTGCTCAGGAAACTACGTCCTTCCGGCTGAAGGTCTGACGCCGGGTCTCCTGCCTGTTTCACCAGGTTTGTTGTCAGTAACGGTAAAAGCAGCCGGAATGGGAGCTTCAGCATCGTGGTGGAGATGGTGGACCGCGTGCTGCCGTCTCTGTCCTCCAACCGCGGCCTGACGGTGCCCCAGGGCTCGGCCGTGATTCTGGGCCCGGACTGCCTCTCCCTGTCGGACCCCGACACGCCGCCCAGCGCCTTGACCTTCGTCCTCCTGCAGCTTCCGCAGTACGGGACGCTCTTCTTAGCCGGCGAGACTCTGGCCGCCGGCTCCAACTTCACCCAGAGCCAGGTGACGGAGCTGGAGTTGATGTACAAACACGACGGAGGGCCGTCACAAATAGACCGGTTTGGCTTCGTGGCTGCCGACAGCACCAACCGAGGCTTCCTGGTGGAGGGGCGGCTCCACCCAGAGCCAGTTTCCTTTATGATCCAGGTAGGTGGAGAACTTCACCGATATTACACCATCGATCTCACTGCGCCGCGGCGCCTGCTGCTTTTAGCTGAGAGGAACGTAACAACAGAGGCTGAGCGTTGATGAACCGTCTGTTTCCATACACGTTCCTCTACGTCTCTGTGCTCTGTCTGGTTCTCCAGCTGGTAAACATCCTCTGGTTCTCCAGCTGGAAAACAACCTCTGGTTCTCCAGCTGGTAAACATCCTCTGGTTCTCCAGCTGGTAAACATCCTCTGGTTCTCCAGCTGGTAAACATCCTCTGGTTCTCCAGCTGGTAAACATCCTCTGGTTCTCCAGCTGGTAAACATCCTCTGGTTCTCCAGCTGGTAAACATCCTCTGGTTCTCCAGCTGGTAAACATCCTCTGGTTCTCCAGCTGGTAAACATCCTCTGGTTCTCCAGCTGGTAAACAACCTCTGGTTCTCCAGCTGGTAAACAACCTCTGGTTCTCCAGCTTGTAAACATCCTCTGGTTCTCCAGCTGGTAAACAACCTCTGGTTCTCCAGCTGGTAAACAACCTCTGGTTCTCCAGCTGGTAAACATCCTCTGGTTCTCCAGCTGGTAAACATCCTCTGGTTCTCCAGCTGGTAAACATCCTCTGGTTCTCCAGCTGGTAAACAACCTCTGGTTCTCCAGCTGGTAAACAACCTCTGGTTCTCCAGCTGGTAAACATGTTGAAACAAAACATTAATAAACTTTAATCTGAGACGGAGAACAACAAGCAAACAGACATAAGTGACCTGTGATAGTGACACATCCACCTCCATCAGTAAACCTCCATCAGTTTAAACCTCCATCAGGAAACCTCCATCAGTCCAAACCTCCATCAGTCTAAACCTCCATCAGTAAACCTCCATCAGTTTAAACCTCCATCAGGAAACCTCCATCAGTCCAAACCTCCATCAGTCTAAACCTCCATCAGTTTAAACCTCCATCAGTCTAAACCTCCATCAGTCTAAACCTCCATCAGGAAACCTCCATCAGTAAACCTCCATCAGTCTAAACCTCCATCAGGAAACTTCCATCAGTCTAAACCTCCATCAGTTTAAACCGCCATCAGGAAACCTCCATCAGTAAACCTCCATCAGTCTAAACCTCCATCAAGAAACCTCCATCAGTACTCCTCCATCAGTCTAAACCTCCATCAGGAAACTTCCCTCAGTCTAAACCTCCATCAGTCTAAACCTCCATCAGTAAACCTCCATCAGGAAACTTCCATCAGTCTAAACCTCCATCAGGAAACCTCCATCAGTAATCCTCCATCAGTCTAAACCTCCATCAGGAAACTTCCATCAGTCTAAACCTCCATCAGTCTAAACCTCCATCAGTAAACCTCCATCAGTCTAAACCTCCATCAGGAAACCTCCATCAGGAAACTTCCATCAGTCTAAACCTCCATCAGGAAACCTCCATCAGTAATCCTCCATCAGTCTAAACCTCCATCAGGAAACTTCCATCAGTCTAAACCTCCATCAGTCTAAACCTCCATCAGTAAACCTCCATCAGTCTAAACCTCCATCAGGAAACCTCCATCAGTAAACCTCCATCAGTCTAAACCTCCATCAGGAAACTTCCATCAGTCTAAACCTCCATCAGTTTAAACCGCCATCAGGAAACCTCCATCAGTAAACCTCCATCAGTCTAAACCTCCATCAAGAAACCTCCATCAGTACTCCTCCATCAGTCTAAACCTCCATCAGAAAACTTCCCTCAGTCTAAACCTCCATCAGTCTAAACCTCCATCAGTAAACCTCCATCAGGAAACTTCCATCAGTCTAAACCTCCATCAGTCTAAACCTCCATCAGGAAACCTCCATCAGTAATCCTCCATCAGTCTAAACCTCCATCAGGAAACTTCCATCAGTCTAAACCTCCATCAGTCTAAACCTCCATCAGTAAACCTCCATCAGTAATCTTCCATCAGTCTAAACCTCCATCAGGAAACCTCCATCAGTAATCCTCCATCAGTCTAAACCTCCATCAGGAAACTTCCATCAGTCTAAACCTCCATCAGTCTAAACCTCCATCAGTCTAAACCTCCATCAGTAAACCTCCATCAGTAAACCTCCATCAGTCTAAACCTCCATCAGTAAACCTCCATCAGTAAACCTCCATCAGTCTAAACCTCCATCAGTAAACCTCCATCAGAACAAGCAGCAGCTTATCAAAGTGGAAATTCAACTAATTTTGACTTTAATGTTTTTGAAAAACAAAAGAAAAGTTAAAGGATTGAAGAGGTGGAGGAGGTGGAGGAGGAGGTGGAGGAGGTGATTCCCACTGAGGGACTCCGTCCTGTTACAGTGATTGGTTGATTGGTTGATTTCAGATCAGTCCGGTGGACACGCTGCCCCCTGAGGTGGTGAAGCTCCTCCCCCTGTGGAGGGTGGAGCTCTTTGCTGATGGCCGGTATGGGATCTTCCTGTCCTCTCGAGAGCTGAAGGCCGAGGACGGAGGCCAGCAGGACGTGATATTCGGCATCGTCCGTCCTCCTTACTTCGGCTACCTGGAGAACACCACCTCCGGTCGGTACCATCTCTAGTTCCAGGTCAGCTGCGGTCCATGTCAGGATGACCAACACTCGTCCTCGCTGTCCCCAGGAGGTTTCGTCTCTCGGCGCTTCTCCCAGACGGAGCTGATGAAGAGAACCATCGCCTACATGGTGAACCTGAAGGAGGAGTCGCTGTCCGACAGCCTGGAGTTCAGGGTGTCGGATCCTCTGGGCAACATGGGACCGTCCCACACGTAAGACACTCCTGGACTCTCTCAAAATGTCCGCTTGGACTTCACACAGTGAGTGGGTGTGCTTGTAGTCTTGACTTCAGGTGGTGCAGGGTGGAGCTTTCACAGCCACACTTCTTCACGTGTGAAGAGCAGGAAACGCTGTCGCTCGACATCATCAGGACAGGAAACCTGGCGGAGTCGTCCTACATCACTGTCCAGGTGTAGTAGTGGTGCTGCTGTCCTACAGCTTCACGGTCTGTTGTCCTGAATGTGACGTCCTCATGGGGGATCTGATGGACCCTGTTCCTCCAGGTGAAGGACCTGACTGCCTCTGCTGGGAAGGACTTCCTCATGAAGCCGTCTTCCCTCATCCAGTTTGACCCTGGTACGTCCTGAGTGGGTGGTGTAAGTACAGACAAGGTCACTCACATCACGAGGGCTGAAGCGTTCTAGATTTCGCTGCTCGCAGGCGTGTCGAAGCAGAGCTGGCAGGTGGAGGTGATCTCAGATCATCTGGAAGAGGCTGAGGAGACGTTTGAAGTTCTGCTGGTGGATCCTGAAGGAACCGTGATCGGGAACGTCAACAGGGCGCTCGTGTCCATCAGAGACTCTGGTAAACCTCCGTGGAGGTGTGTGTGTGTGTGTGTGTGTGTGTGTGTGTGTGTGTGTGTGTGTGTGTGTGTGTGTGTGCTGCTGTCTTCAACATTTAAAGTTCTCCTCCCAGAACCCTCTGGGAACCTGAGGATCCACTTCTAGTTCTTGATGTTCGTCTCTAATAAAAACTTCCTCTTCACACTCAGACTAACTGGTATTTCCAGCATTTTATTTTGGCGGGACATCCCCGGTTTGTTGACGTCTCAGCGTCACAGAACCTCCTGAAGGTTCCCGAGGCTCCGTGTCACAAGATCCCGTTTGTCCTCTGGATCTCTGCACATCTGGATTCTCTGAGGAAAAAGCTTCAGCTGTTCTGGCTGGAGCTGCCGCCATCTTGGATATCCCACAATCCCTTGGGGCAGGTTTCCCAAGATGGCGTCAGTCAGGAACCATCAACAGTTTGATGGTTTGTCTGGAAACTTCTGGACTTTATTGTGAAGGATTGAGGAACCTGCAGGCTGGAATGAGAGGAGAGGTTCTGGTTTGGTTGGTCCTCTGGACAGAATGTCTCCTTTATGGAGGACAGGTTAGAGACTCTCTGCTGGAGGAACTTGTGTCAATTGTTAAAAAAATGTCCACCCTCAGGGCGATGCAGGCTGAACCTGGGTGGCAGTGGTCCGGTTCTAGGGGGGAAAGAGGTTCCTTCACACGTGTACCCCCAGCATGGATCCATCCAGCTGGACAAACCTCCGCAGGACTCAGACCCTGATCTCTGGACCCGAGGAGACGGCGTCCCCGGGAGGGGAGACGGTGTCCACGGGACGGGAGACGGCGTCCCCGGGATGGGAGACGGTGTCCCCGGGAGGGGAGACGGCGTCCATGGGAGGGGAGACGGCGTCCCCGGGATGGGAGACGGTGTCCCCGGGAGGGGAGACGGCGTCCATGGGAGGGGAGACGGCGTCCCCGGGATGGGAGACGGTGTCCCCGGGAGGGGAGACGGCGTCACTCTCCACAAGAAGTCCCTCCGAGTTCGGCCCGGTTCCAGATCTGTAAGTACCGAAGGTGTGAACTTGGGGCTCGTTTACACGTCAACGAGTTCACGTCCAAATACGAAATTTTCGCGCTTGCGGTGCTTTAACTCCGTCAGCTGAGACGTCTTGTACAGACGATGACTCTGAGTTTGTCCTCCAGATTGCACCGTCAGCAGTTTACCATAATGGGACAGACATCGTTTACACGGTGAGTAGCAGAACCAGGATATTTATCAACGTGAAAACCAGACTTCACTCCTTTGGTCTTTTTGTCTTCAGTATCACGGCATCATGCAGATGAAGGTGGAGGACGAGACGTCCGCCGCCGGGGGGGACAGGAAGGCAAACATCCGCGTCCTGAGCAGGCAGCAGCCGTCAGCAGCGCTCAAGAACCCGCCGGCCCGTCAGAGGACGCTGCTGACGCCTCAACCCGCCGGACAACACCAGGACCAGGTGGCTGCAATTACATGTTTTCACCACCAGGTGGAGCTTCACATCAGGAATGAGACACATTCTCAAACAAAGTCTCACTTCCTTTCACTGTTTCTAGTGTTTCTGTTCACACGACAACAGAGACACTGAAAAGACAAGGTTTATAAAACGGCTCCCGAGGTGGAACTTTTAGAAAGACCCCTGGAAACGCTAATGTGTAGTGTGCTGTGGAGAACTAGTCTAGAAGCTGCAGGAGTTAATCTCCAGGTTTCTGTGGTTTGTAGCTTCCAGGGTTGGACTCCGTCAGTAAACCTTGTGTTCCGGAGCTGAGGGGACTCCTGCACTACAGCCAAAACACCAACCAACTCTTTCACTGCAACGGCGTCTCCTGGAAACTCTGGACGGCAACAGACGAGGTACATCAGCTGCACGAGCACCCAGACCGTGTTCTCCCATCGGTAATGTTTAGAACCTTTTGTTCAGGCCGAGAAAACAGCCAACAGCGCCATGCTGTGGCCATGCTGTGGCCATGCTGTGGCCATGCTGTGGCCATGCTGTGGCCATGTTGTGGTCATGCTGTGGCCATGTTGGGGCCATGCTGTGGCCATGCTGTGGTCATGCTGTGGTCATGCTGTGGTCATGCTGTGGCCATGCTGTGGCCATGTTGTGGCCATGCTGTGGTCATGCTGTGGCCATGTTGTGGCCATGCTGTGGTCATGCTGTGGCCATGCTGTGGCCATGTTGTGGTCATGCTGTGGCCATGTTGGGGCCATGCTGTGGCCATGCTGTGGTCATGCTGTGGTCATGCTGTGGTCATGCTGTGGCCATGCTGTGGCCATGTTGGGGCCATGCTGTGGCCATGCTGTGGCCATGTTGTGGTCATGTTGTGGCCATGTTGGGGCCATGTTGTGGCCATGTTGTGGCCATGTTGTGGCCATGCTGTGGCCATGCTGTGGCCATGCTGTGGCCATGTTGTGGCCATGCTGTGGCCATGTTGGGGCCATGCTGTGGCCATGCTGTGGCCATGTTGTGGCCATGCTGTGGCCATGCTGTGGCCATGTTGGGGCCATGCTGTGGCCATGCTGTGGTCATGCTGTGGCCATGCTGTGGCCATGTTGTGGCCATGCTGTGGCCATGCTGTGGCCATGTTGTGGCCATGCTGTGGCCATGCTGTGGTCATGCTGTGGCCATGCTGTGGCCATGCTGTGGTCATGCTGTGGCCATGCTGTGGCCATGCTGTGGTCATGCTGTGGTCATGCTGTGGTCATGCTGTGGCCATGCTGACTTCATTCTTGCCGTTGTGTAAGCGGACTTTGTTTTCAGAACGTTGTTCTGTAAATGTGAATATTCTTCTGCAGCAAAAACACCAAAATGATGGATTTTCACCTGAACGGTTGTGTCAACCTTCTGTCCATCAGTCTCTGTCCATCAGTCTCCGTCCATCAGTCTCTGTCCATCACTTTCTGTCCATCAGTCTCCGTCCATCAGTCTCTGTCCATCAGTCTCCGTCCATCAGTCTCTGTCCCTCAGTCTCCGTCCATCAGTCTCTGTCCATCACTTTCTGTCCATCAGTCTCTGTCCATCAGTCTCTGTGCTGCTCTGTGGGTTCGAGGGACGATCCCCATCACCCAACCAGCTGCAGTATCTTACTTGTTAATCAACGTGAGCAGAAGAACAGAGCTCGGTGGTGTCCCCTCGGTGGATTGTGGTGTCCCCTCGGTGGATTGTAGTGTCCCCTCGGTGGATTGTAGTGTCCCCTCGGTGGATTGTAGTGTCCCCTCGGTGGATTGTAGTGTCCCCTCGGTGGATTGTGGTGTCCCCTCGGTGGATTGTGGTATGGTGTCCCCTCGGTGGATTGTGGTGTCCCCTCGGTGGATTGTGGTGTCCCCTCGGTGGATTGTAGTGTCCCCTCGGTGGATTGTGGTGTCCCCTCGGTGGATTGTGGTGTCCCCTCGGTGGATTGTGGTGTCCCCTCGGTGGATTGTGGTGTGGTGTCCCCTCGGTGGATTGTGGTGTCCCCTCGGTGGATTGTAGTGTCCCCTCGGTGGATTGTGGTGTCCCCTCGGTGGATTGTAGTGTCCCCTCGGTGGATTGTGGTGTCCCCTCGGTGGATTGTGGTGTCCCCTCGGTGGATTGTGGTGTCCCCTCGGTGGATTGTAGTGTCCCCTCGGTGGATTGTGGTGTCCCCTCGGTGGATTGTGGTGTCCCCTCGGTGGATTGTGGTGTCCCCTCGGTGGATTGTGGTGTCCCCTCGGTGGATTGTAGTGTCCCCTCGGTGGATTGTGGTGTCCCCTCGGTGGATTGTGGTGTCCCCTCGGTGGATTGTGGTGTCCCCTCGATGGATTGTGGTGTCCCCTCGGTGGATTGTGGTGTGGTGTCCCCTCGGTGGATTGTGGTGTCCCCTCGGTGGATTGTGGTGTCCCCTCGATGGATTGTGGTGTCCCCTCGGTGGATTGTGGTTTGGTGTCCCCTCGGTGGATTGTGGTGTCCCCTCGGTGGATTGTGGTGTGGTGTCCCCTCGGTGGATTGTGGTGTCCCCTCGGTGGATTGTGGTGTGGTGTCCCCTCGGTGGATTGTGGTGTGGTGTCCCCTCGGTGGATTGTAGTGTGGTGTCCCCTCGGTGGATTGTAGTGTCCCCTCGGTGGATTGTGGTGTGGTGTCCCGTCGGTGGATTGTGGTGTCCCCTCGGTGGATTGTAGTGTCCCCTCGGTGGATTGTGGTGAATGAATGAGATTATTGGATGTCCAGCAGAGCAGCTGAGGCTGGTCTGCACCAGGGTCTCGCTCACTGAACGGCTCCCAGGACAAGCCAGACCTCATCAGGACACCTTGAGCCAGAACCTGAACTGACCTGAAAGCGTTTGTTTCCCCTGCGACCTCAGATGGTGAGAGCCCAGGCGTGTCCTCGGGGCTGGACCTTTCATGGCGGCCATTGTTTCATCCTCAGTACGGAGCACAAGGTCACATGGAGCTCAGCCAACCGCGCCTGCAAAGAACGGTGAGTGAAAACACAGAGACTGAATTAAAGTTGCTCAGATGAGGCGTCAGTTAACGATGAACGTTTCAGATAACTTGTTCCTGATGTTCAGATATGAAGGAACTCTGGCCAGCGTTCTGTCTGAAGCAGACATGGACTGGCTGTGGGACTTCAGTGGACGAAAAGCCTTCTGGATCGGTCAGTATATCGGAATCATCTTACTGGAGGGTTTTCTCCCAGTAGAATGGAGGCGGAGCTTCAGCCCTCAGGCTCCTCCCATGAGGAAGGAGCTCCAGGTTCAGTAGGGAGGAGCCTGAGAGCTGGAGGCGGAGCTTCCAGCTTTGACAGTCACCGTAACAACAATCCAACTTGGTAGTTTTATTTTGACAGTCCACGTAATAACAATCCAACTTGGTAGTTTTATTTTGACAGTCACCGTAATAACAATCCAACTTGGTAGTTTTATTTTGACAGTCACCGTAATAACAATCCAACTTGGTAGTTTTATTTTGACAGTCAACGTAAAAACAGTGTGTGTGTGTGTGTGTGTGTGTGTGTGTGTGTGTGTGTGTGTGTGTGTGTGTGTGTGTGTGTGTGTGTGTGTGTGTGTGTGTGTGTGTGTGTGTGTGTGTGTGTGTGTGTGTGTGTCCAACTAGTGGACCAACTCGTTTTCAGTGTTTCTGTCGTTGCCATGGAAATGGGTTTAGTTTTCAGAATATTTCTTGTAAACGTTAAACTTTTCTGAAACGTTGTGGTGTGAACGAGAACGAGGCCTCAGTCGGCCCTGAGCCTGGAATTGAACCGTATATCCAGCTGTGAGGCGCGTCAACAAACTCACTACAAACTGATTGAAAACCCGACAAAGTGTAATTCCTTGTGTTTTGTGTGGAAGGCCTGAACGACAGGGAGGGCCGCGGGCGCTGGGAGTGGGCCGGGGGCCACGCCGTCAGCTACACCAACTGGAGGAACCCGTCCACCGCCCCCAGGCCGGGGGGGGGCAGCAAGTGTGTGCTGGTGTGGAGGAGGGCAAAGTGGCAAATCAAGGACTGCAAGAGTAGTCGAGGTCATCACTTCATCTGTTCACGAACAGCCTGAGTCTCTGGAGCTGCTGCTGGAGGAACAGCTGGACGGGAACAAGAGGAAACTCCACCCAGACTCTCACCTTCACCTTTAGTCCTCCAAGTCCCTACAAGTACACATTACTCTGAGCTTTAGTAAGAAGAATCCACAAGGACTATACATTAGCAATACTATGATCATGGTTTATGCATACTCTTAGATACTGAAAATCTGAAGTTCATACCGACCGTTCATTCCGACTGTTCATTCTAACTGTTCATGCCGACTGTTAGTTCTGACTGTTCATTCCGACTGTTTATTCTGACTGTTCGTTCTGACTGTTCGTTCTGACTGTTCGTTCCGACTGTTTGTTCCGACTGTTCGTTCTGACTGTTCGTTCCGACTGTTCATGCCGACTGTTCGTTCCGACTGTTCATTCCGACTGTTTATTCTGACTGTTCGTTCTGACTGTTCATTCCGACTGTTCATCTCGACTGTTCATTCCAACCGTTCGTTCCGACTGTTCATTCCGACTGTTCGTTCCGACCGCTCATTCCGACTGTTCGTTCCGACTGTTTGTTCCGACTGTTTGTTCCGACTGTTTGTTCCGACTGTTTGTTCTGACTGTTCGTTCTGACTGTTCATTCCAACTGTTCATTCCGACTGTTCATTCCGACTGTTTGTTCCGACTGTTTGTTCCGACTGTTTGTTCTGACTGTTCGTTCTGACTGTTCATTCCGACTGTTCATTCCGACCATTCATCCCAGGACAAGGCTGTTCTGCTCCGAGCCTGACACATGATGGCAGAAAGAGTGGACCACCTCCACCCACACAGCTTTCATCATGTCTGTTTTCAGTTGGCAACAGAACAACGGAATTGACCAATGACGTTAATAGTCCAAGCTATTGTCCAGGGGTGTGGGGGGGGGGGGGGGGGGGGGGGATGTATGGTGGGGGGTGTGGTGGGGGGTGGGGGGGGGATGTATGGTGGGGGGTGTGGTGGGGGGTGTGGTGGGGGGGCGTGGCCCCACCCACAAGAAAACTGTCAAACCCAGAAGAACCAGGCGCTCCGCTCGTACTCCTGCATGAGACACGTCCAGGTCCCGGAGCTGCACATTGTATTTGGCTCTTTACTTAATAAAAAGTTAAACTGAAGTGTTTTGACCTTATTTGAAAAATCAAGTGTGTGATCAAAGCATGGGGGAGGGTCAGCGGGCCGAGGAGCCGGATCCTAACAGACTGGGGGGAGGGGGAACCTTTACATCAGATGTGACAATAGAAGCAACAGAATTATGTTTGTGAATGCTCAGTAAAGGTTTCCTGTTGATGGTGTGTTGGTGTTCTGATGTGTTGGTGTTCTGGTGTGTCGGTGTTCTGATGTGTTGGTGTTCTGGTGTGTTGGTGTGTTGGTGTTCTAGTGTGTTGGTGTTCTGGTGTGTTGGTGTTCTGGTGTGTTGGTGTGTTGGTGTTCTGATGTGTTGGTGTTCTGATGTGTTGGTGTTCTAGTGTGTTGGTGTTCTGGTGTGTTGGTGTGTTGGTGTTCTGATGTGTTGGTGTTCTAGTGTGTTGGTGTTCTGGTGTGTTGGTGTTCTGATGTGTTGGTGTTCTAGTGTGTTGGTGTTCTGGTGTGTTGGTGTTCTGGTGTGTTGGTGTTCTGATGTGTCGGTGTTCTGGTGTGTCGGTGTTCTGGTGTGTTGGTGTTCTGATGTGTTGGTGTTCTGGTGTGTCGGTGTTCTGGTGTGTCGGTGTTCTGATGTGTCGGTGTTCTGGTGTGTCGGTGTTCTGATGTGTTGGTGTTCTGGTGTGTTGGTGTTCTGGTGTGTCGGTGTTCTAATGTGTTGGTGTTCTAATGTGTTGGTGTTCTGGTGTGTTGGTGTTCTGATGTGTCGGTGTTCTGGTTTGTTGGTGTTCTGGTGTGTCGGTGTTCTGATGTGTCGGTGTTCTGGTGTGTCGGTGTTCTGATGTGTTGGTGTTCTGGTGTGTTGGTGTTCTGGTGTGTCGGTGTTCTGGTGTGTTGGTGTTCTGCTGTGTCGGTGTTCTGATGTGTTGGTGTTCTGGTGTGTTGGTGTTCTGGTGTGTCGGTGTTCTAATGTGTTGGTGTTCTAATGTGTTGGTGTTCTGGTGTGTCGGTGTTCTGATGTGTTGGTGTTCTGGTGTGTCGGTGTTCTGATGTGTTGGTGTTCTAATGTGTCGGTGTTCTGATGTGTTGGTGTTCTGGTGTGTTGGTGTTCTGGTGTGTCGGTGTTCTAATGTGTTGGTGTTCTGGTGTGTTGGTGTTCTGGTGTGTCGGTGTTCTAATGTGTTGGTGTTCTGGTGTGTCGGTGTTCTGATGTGTTGGTGTTCTGGTGTGTTGGTGTGTTGGTGTTCTGGTGTGTCGGTGTTCTGGTGTGTCGGTGTTCTGGTGTGTTGGTGTTCTGGTGTGTCGGTGTTCTGATGTGTTGGTGTTCTGGTGTGTTGGTGTGTTGGTGTTCTGGTGTGTCGGTGTTCTGGTGTGTCGGTGTTCTGGTGTGTTGGTGTTCTGGTGTGTTGAAAGAGTCCAGAGTGTCCTGTCAGTGGTGCTCAGCCTGTGGTGAGCGGCTCCTGCTCACCACAGGCTGCAGCAGCAATGTGATTATCCCGTCATGTGATCAGCAGCGCGGCATGAAAGAGGTTCTTTTATAGGAGCTGCAGTTCTGCTGAGAGAACACACAGCAGATCCTCTTCATCCCGGGTGAGTCCTGCTCTAACTTCACACAGACGCATGAAGAAATGAGGAATCTATGATGAAGAAACACGGACGACCTTCATCAGAGGGTTCCACGGAGAACAGAGCTGCAGCTTCACAACACTGGGAGAGGAGCAGTGGTTCTGCTTTATGAAGCTCTGCTCCCAGAAGGAAACTCTACTCCAGCTTCCAGAGAGCTGTCGCTCTGCATGGCGGGACTTTATCCCAGCTCTTTGTTTCTGCTGTTTCTCGTCTTCCTCTCACTAACTAAAGCGACTGAACATCTGCTAGAGTCTCATTTCTTCTAGTAAAGCTGGCTGACGTCCATCCAGACCAAACAGGAAGTGAGCTGACAGCAGAGGCTTGTAAAGGAAAAGGTTCACTGATCATTGTAGATGTCAGAAGTGAGAGAATGCTGGGTTGGTTTATTCACCTTCTGCCAAATAACAATTGATTATTGGTGCAGGTGAACCTGCCCTCACCTGTCCAGGTTGATGTGCCCTCACCTGTCCAGGTGAACCTGCCCTCACCTGTCCAGGTGAACCTGCCCTCACCCATAGTCAGCTGGTCTGATAGTGTTCAGAGAGTGAGGTCAGGTCAGATAGTGTTCAGAGAGTGATGTCTGGTCTGACAGTGTTCAGAGAGTGAGGTCAGGTCAGATAGTGTTCAGAGAGTGAGGTCTGGTCTGATAGTGTTCAGAGAGTGAGGTCTGACAGTGTTCAGAGAGTGAGGTCAGGTCTGATAGTGTTTAGAGAGTGATGTCTGGTCTGATAGTGTTCAGAGAGTGAGGTCAGGTCTGCTAGTGTTCAGAGACTGATGTCTGGTCTGATAGTGTTCAGAGAGTGAGGTCAGGTCTGATAGTGTTCAGAGAGTGAGGTCAGATCTGATAGTGTTTAGAGAGTGAGGTCAGGTCAGATAGTGTTCAGAGAGCGATGTCTGGTCTGACAGTGTTCAGAGAGTGAGGTCAGGTCAGATAGTATTCAGAGAGTGATGTCTGGTCTGATAGTGTTCAGAGAGTGAGGTCTGACAGTGTTCAGAGAGTGAGGTCAGGTCAGATAGTATTCAGAGAGTGAGGTCAGGTCAGATAGTGTTCAGAGAGCGATGTCTGGTCTGATAGTGTTCAGAGAGTGAGGTCTGACAGTGTTCAGAGAGTGAGGTCAGGTCAGATAGTGTTCAGAGAGCGATGTCTGGTCTGATAGTGTTCAGAGAGTGATGTCAGGTCAGATAGTATTCAGAGAGTGATGTCTGGTCTGATAGTGTTCAGAGAGTGAGGTCTGACAGTGTTCAGAGAGTGAGGTCAGGTCAGATAGTGTTCAGAGAGTGAGGTCAGGTCTGATAGTGTTCAGAGAGTGATGTCTGGTCTGATAGTGTTCAGAGAGTGAGGTCAGGTCAGATAGTATTCAGAGAGTGATGTCTGGTCTGATAGTGTTCAGAGAGTGAGGTCTGACAGTGTTCAGAGAGTGAGGTCAGGTCAGATAGTGTTCAGAGAGTGAGGTCTGGTGAGATAGTGTTCAGAGAGTGAGGTCAGGTCAGATAGTGTTCAGAGAGTGAGGTCTGGTGAGATAGTGTTCAGAGAGTGAGGTCAGGTCAGATAGTGTTCAGAGAGTGATGTCTGGTCTGATAGTGTTCAGAGAGTGAGGTCTGACAGTGTTCAGAGAGTGAGGTCAGGTCAGATAGTGTTCAGAGAGTGAGGTCAGGTCTGATAGTGTTCAGAGAGTGAGGTCAGGTCTGATAGTGTTCAGAGAGTGAGGTCTGATAGTGTTCAGAGAGTGATGTCTGGTCTGATAGTGTTCAGAGAGTGAGGTCAGGTCAGATAGTGTTCAGAGAGTGAGGTCTGGTGAGATAGTGTTCAGAGAGAAAGTTCTGACAGTGTTCAGAGAGTGAGGTCTGGTCAGATTGTGTTCAGAGAGTGAGGTCAGGTCAGATTGTGTTCAGAGAGTGAGGTCTGGTCTGCTAGTGTTCAGAGAGGGAAGTCTGGTCAGATAGTGTTCAGAGAGTGAGGTCAGAGAGTGTTCAGAGAGTGATGTCTGGTCTGATAGTGTTCAGAGATGGAAGTCTGGTCAGATAGTGTTCAGAGAGTGAGGTCTGGTCTGATAGTGTTCAGCGAGTGAGGTCCGGTCTGATAGTGTTCAGAGAGTGATGTCTGGTCTGATAGTGTTCAGAGAGTGAGGTCTGACAGTGTTCAGAGAGTGAGGTCAGGTCAGATAGTGTTCAGAGAGTGAGGTCTGGTGAGATAGTGTTCAGAGAGTGAGGTCAGGTCAGATAGTGTTCAGAGAGTGAGGTCTGGTGAGATAGTGTTCAGAGAGTGAGGTCAGGTCAGATAGTGTTCAGAGAGTGATGTCTGGTCTGATAGTGTTCAGAGAGTGAGGTCTGACAGTGTTCAGAGAGTGAGGTCAGGTCAGATAGTGTTCAGAGAGTGAGGTCAGGTCTGATAGTGTTCAGAGAGTGAGGTCAGGTCTGATAGTGTTCAGAGAGTGAGGTCTGATAGTGTTCAGAGAGTGATGTCTGGTCTGATAGTGTTCAGAGAGTGAGGTCAGGTCAGATAGTGTTCAGAGAGTGAGGTCTGGTGAGATAGTGTTCAGAGAGTAAGTTCTGACAGTGTTCAGAGAGTGAGGTCTGGTCAGATTGTGTTCAGAGAGTGAGGTCAGGTCAGATTGTGTTCAGAGAGTGAGGTCTGGTCTGCTAGTGTTCAGAGAGGGAAGTCTGGTCAGATAGTGTTCAGAGAGTGAGGTCAGAGAGTGTTCAGAGAGTGATGTCTGGTCTGATAGTGTTCAGAGATGGAAGTCTGGTCAGATAGTGTTCAGAGAGTGAGGTCTGGTCTGATAGTGTTCAGCGAGTGAGGTCCGGTCTGATAGTGTTCAGAGAGTGATGTCTGGTCTGATAGTGTTCAGAGAGTGAGGTCCGGCCTGATAGTGTTCAGAGAGTGAGGTCTGATAGTGTTCAGAGAGTGATGTCTGGTCTGATAGTGTTCAGAGAGTGTGGTCTGATAGTGTTCAGAGAGTAAGGTCTGGTCTGATAGTGTTCAGAGATGGAAGTCTGGTCAGATAGTGTTCAGAGAGTGAGGTCTGGTCTGATAGTGTTCAGCGAGTGAGGTCCGGTCTGATAGTGTTCAGAGATGGAAGTCTGGTCAGATAGTGTTCAGAGAGTGAGGTCTGGTCTGATAGTGTTCAGAGATGGAAGTCTGGTCAGATAGTGTTCAGAGAGTGAGGTCTGGTCTGATAGTGTTCAGCGAGTGAGGTCCGGTCTGATAGTGTTCAGAGAGTGAGGTCTGGTCTGATAGTGTTCAGAGAGTGAGGTCTGATAGTGTTCAGAGAGGGATGTCAGGTCTGATAGTGTTCAGAGAGTGAGGTCTGATAGTGTTCAGCGAGTGAGGTCTGGTCTGATAGTGTTCAGAGAGTGAGGTCTGATAGTGTTCAGAGAGTTAGGTCAGATAGTGTTCAGAGAGTGATGTCTGGTCTGATAGTGTTCAGAGAGTGAGGTCAGGTCAGATAGTATTCAGAGAGTGATGTCTGGTCTGATAGTGTTCAGAGAGTGAGGTCTGACAGTGTTCAGAGAGTGAGGTCAGGTCAGATAGTGTTCAGAGAGTGAGGTCAGGTCAGATAGTGTTCAGAGAGTGATGTCTGGTCTGATAGTGTTCAGAGAGTGAGGTCTGGTCAGCTAGTGTTCAGAGAGGGAAGTCTGGTGAGATAGTGTTCAGAGAGTGAGGTCTGACAGTGTTCAGAGAGTGAGGTCAGGTCAGATAGTGTTCAGAGAGTGAGGTCTGGTGAGATAGTGTTCAGAGAGTGAGGTCAGGTCTGATAGTGTTTAGAGAGTGAGGTCTGACAGTGTTCAGAGAGTGAGGTCAGGTCAGATAGTGTTCAGAGACTGATGTCTGGTCTGATAGTGTTCAGAGAGTGAGGTCTGACAGTGTTCAGAGACTGATGTCTGGTCTGATAGTGTTCAGAGAGTGGGGTCTGACAGTGTTCAGAGAGTGAGGTCAGGTCTGATAGTGTTTAGAGAGTGAGGTCAGGTCAGATTGTGTTCAGAGAGTGAGGTCTGGTCTGCTAGTGTTCAGAGAGGGAAGTCTGGTCAGATAGTGTTCAGAGAGTGAGGTCAGATTGTGTTCAGAGAGTGATGTCTGGTCTGATAGTGTTCAGCTAGTGAGGTCAGGTCTGATAGTGTTCAGAGAGTGAGGTCTGGTCTGATAGTGTTCAGAGAGTAAGGTCTGGTCTGCTAGTGTTCAGAGATGGAAGTCTGGTCAGATAGTGTTCAGAGAGTGAGGTCTGGTCTGATAGTGTTCAGCGAGTGAGGTCCGGTCTGATAGTGTTCAGAGAGTGATGTCTGGTCTGATAGTGTTCAGAGAGTGAGGTCCGGCCTGATAGTGTTCAGAGATGGAAGTCTGGTCAGATAGTGTTCAGAGAGTGAGGTCTGGTCTGATAGTGTTCAGAGAGTGTGGTCTGATAGTGTTCAGAGAGTAAGGTCTGGTCTGATAGTGTTCAGAGATGGAAGTCTGGTCAGATAGTGTTCAGAGAGTGAGGTCTGGTCTGATAGTGTTCAGCGAGTGAGGTCCGGTCTGATAGTGTTCAGAGATGGAAGTCTGGTCTGATAGTGTTCAGCGAGTGAGGTCTGGTCTGATAGTGTTCAGAGAGTGAGGTCTGATAGTGTTCAGAGAGTTAGGTCAGATAGTGTTCAGAGAGTGATGTCTGGTCTGATAGTGTTCAGAGAGTGAGGTCCGGCCTGATAGTGTTCAGAGATGGAAGTCTGGTCAGATAGTGTTCAGAGAGTGAGGTCTGGTCTGATAGTGTTCAGAGAGTGTGGTCTGATAGTGTTCAGAGAGTAAGGTCTGGTCTGATAGTGTTCAGAGATGGAAGTCTGGTCAGATAGTGTTCAGAGAGTGAGGTCTGGTCTGATAGTGTTCAGCGAGTGAGGTCCGGTCTGATAGTGTTCAGAGATGGAAGTCTGGTCTGATAGTGTTCAGCGAGTGAGGTCTGGTCTGATAGTGTTCAGAGAGTGAGGTCTGATAGTGTTCAGAGAGTTAGGTCAGATAGTGTTCAGAGAGTGATGTCTGGTCTGATAGTGTTCAGAGAGTGAGGTCAGGTCAGATAGTATTCAGAGAGTGATGTCTGGTCTGATAGTGTTCAGAGAGTGAGGTCTGACAGTGTTCAGAGAGTGAGGTCAGGTCAGATAGTGTTCAGAG
Source organism: Lipophrys pholis (assembly GCF_963383615.2). Taxonomy (NCBI): domain Eukaryota; kingdom Metazoa; phylum Chordata; class Actinopteri; order Blenniiformes; family Blenniidae; genus Lipophrys; species Lipophrys pholis. The sequence goes on along the minus strand of NW_028292022.1, from coordinate 152,153 downwards.
AGTGAGGTCAGGTCAGATAGTGTTCAGAGAGTGATGTCTGGTCTGATAGTGTTCAGAGAGTGAGGTCTGGTCAGCTAGTGTTCAGAGAGGGAAGTCTGGTGAGATAGTGTTCAGAGAGTGAGGTCTGACAGTGTTCAGAGAGTGAGGTCAGGTCAGATAGTGTTCAGAGAGTGAGGTCTGGTGAGATAGTGTTCAGAGAGTGAGGTCAGGTCTGATAGTGTTTAGAGAGTGAGGTCTGACAGTGTTCAGAGAGTGAGGTCAGGTCAGATAGTGTTCAGAGACTGATGTCTGGTCTGATAGTGTTCAGAGAGTGGGGTCTGACAGTGTTCAGAGAGTGAGGTCAGGTCTGATAGTGTTTAGAGAGTGAGGTCAGGTCAGATTGTGTTCAGAGAGTGAGGTCTGGTCTGCTAGTGTTCAGAGAGGGAAGTCTGGTCAGATAGTGTTCAGAGAGTGAGGTCAGAGAGTGTTCAGAGAGTGATGTCTGGTCTGATAGTGTTCAGCTAGTGAGGTCAGGTCTGATAGTGTTCAGAGAGTGAGGTCTGGTCTGATAGTGTTCAGAGAGTAAGGTCTGGTCTGCTAGTGTTCAGAGATGGAAGTCTGGTCAGATAGTGTTCAGAGAGTGAGGTCTGGTCTGATAGTGTTCAGCGAGTGAGGTCCGGTCTGATAGTGTTCAGAGAGTGATGTCTGGTCTGATAGTGTTCAGAGAGTGAGGTCCGGCCTGATAGTGTTCAGAGATGGAAGTCTGGTCAGATAGTGTTCAGAGAGTGAGGTCTGGTCTGATAGTGTTCAGAGAGTGTGGTCTGATAGTGTTCAGAGAGTAAGGTCTGGTCTGATAGTGTTCAGAGATGGAAGTCTGGTCAGATAGTGTTCAGAGAGTGAGGTCTGGTCTGATAGTGTTCAGCGAGTGAGGTCCGGTCTGATAGTGTTCAGAGATGGAAGTCTGGTCAGATAGTGTTCAGAGAGTGAGGTCTGGTCTGATAGTGTTTAGAGAGTGAGGTCAGGTCAGATAGTGTTCAGAGAGTGAGGTCAGGTCTGATAGTGTTCAGAGAGCGATGTCTGTTCTGATAGTGTTCAGAGAGTGAGGTCTGGTCTGATAGTGTTCAGAGAGCGATGTCTGTTCTGATAGTGTTCAGAGAGTGAGGTCAGGTCTGATAGTGTTCAGAGAGTGAGGTCTGATAGTGTTCAGAGAGGGAAGTCTGGTCAGATAGTGTTCAGAGAGTGAGGTCAGAGAGTGTTCAGAGAGTGATGTCTGGTCTGATAGTGTTCATAGAGTGATGTCTGGTCTGATAGTGTTCAGAGAGTGAGGTCCGGCCTGATAGTGTTCAGAGAGTGAGGTCTGGTCTGATAGTGTTCAGAGAGTAAGATCTGGTCTGCTAGTGTTCAGAGATGGAAGTCTGGTCTGAGAGTGTTCAGAGAGTGAGGTCTGATAGTGTTCAGAGAGTGAGGTCAGGTCTGATAGTGTTCAGAGAGTGAGGTCCGGCTTGAGAGTGTTCAGAGAGTGAGGTCTGATAGTGTTCAGAGAGTGAGGTCAGGTCTGATAGTGTTCAGAGAGTGAGGTCTGGTCTGATAGTGTTCAGAGAGTGAGGTTTGGTCTGATAGTGTTCAGAGAGTGAGGTCAGGTCTGATAGTGTTCAGAGAGTGAGGTCTGGTCTGATAGTGTTCAGAGAGTGAGGTCAGGTCTGATAGTGTTCAGAGAGTGAGGTCTGGTCTGATAGTGTTCAGAGAGTGAGGTCTGGTCTGATAGTGTTCAGAGAGTGATTAGTAATCAATACTAGATCAGATCTCTAATAACAGGTTATGAACCACCAGCCTTTAAGGTTCCTGTTGTTAAACCTCTTCTTAAAAACTCACCTTGACCAGGTGTCTTAGTAAGTTACAGGCCGATATCCATCCAGCCTTTATTTCTAAAATCCTACAGGAAGTAGCTCCAGTCACTGAGTATCAATATCCAACCTTCCTTTATTTCTAAAATCCTACAGGAAGTAGCTCCAGTCACTGAGTATCAATATCCAACATTCCTTTATTTCTAAAATCCTACAGGAAGTAGCTCCAGTCACTGAGTCTCAATATCCAACCTTCCCTTATTTCTAAAATCCTACAGGAAGTAGCTCCAGTCACTGAGTCTCAATATCCAACCTTCCCTTATTTCTAAAATCCTACAGGAAGTAGCGCCAGTCACTGAGTATCAATATCCAACCTTCCCTTATTTCTAAAATCCTACAGGAAGTAGTTTCTGTCAGCCATGTGACCATTTATGTATTAATACTTATTTGAGTCCTGCCACCGGTTCTTTCTACAGAACTAAATTGGTTCTGATCATATTAATCAGTCAGGTTCCACTTGGTTCATGTTCATGAGAACTCCTCAGTCCAGACTGAAGTTAAACATGGAGTTCCACAGGGTTCTGTCTTCGGTCCTATAGGTTTTACTTTATACACGCTTCCTGTAGGGAATATAGTTAATAAACACTCCATTAACTTCCATTGTTATGCTGATGACACACAAATCTAGTTCTCTCTGGAACCTGAGGATAATAACCAACGTTCTAAACTAGAACCTTGTCTTGAAGACATAAAGGTTGGATGAGATGTAATTTTCTGCTCCTGAACTTAAAACTGAAATTATTATATTTGGTCCAAATCATGTGAGAGAGAAATGATGTAAAGATCTAGTACCACTAGATGGTATTACTCTGTCCTCCAGTACCACTGTGAGGAACCTGGGAACCATTAAACAATCCGTAATATTTCCAACATGAGAACCATGCTGACTCAGAGTGATGCTGAAAAAGTAATCCATCATTAGTTACTTCCAGAGTAACTATTGTAACTCCCTGTCATCAGGGTGGAACAATAACTGGTTCTAAGTGCTGCAGCCAGAGTCGTGACCAGAACCAGCACCAGAGATCAGCTCACTCCAATACTAACCTCGCTTCATTGGTTCCCTGTTCTATCTAGAAGAGAATTTAAAATCCTCCTTCTAACTTAGAACGCTCTGAACAACCAGGTTCCATCAGATCTTAAAGAACTGCTGGTCCCAGATCTCCCCAGAAGAACTCTTGGTTCTCACAGTGCTGGCTTACTGGAGGTTCCTGGCTTTTCTAAAGTAGAACGGGGGCGGAGCTTTCAGCTTTCAGGTTCCTCTGATGTGGAACCAGATCCCAGTTTCAGTTAGGGAGGCTGAAACAGGTTCTACTGTTAAGGTTCTACTCAAGACTGTTCTATTTACTGAGGCTATAGTGAGGACTGCTACACCCCCCCCCCCCCCCAGCCTCTATCTCTACCTCTCTCTACTCTATGTACCACTCTCTACCTCCCTCTGTATCTCCCTCTACCTCTCTTTCTACCTCTTTCTCTACCCCTCTCTCTACCTCTCTCTCTACCTCCCTCTCTACCTCTCTCTACCTCTCTCTCTACCTCCCTCTCTACCTCTCTCTACCTCTTTCTCTACCTCTCTCTACCTCTCTACCTCTCTAACTCTCTCTACCTCTCTCTCTACCTCTCTCTCTACCTCCCTCTCTACCTCTCTCTACCTCTCTCTACCTCTCTCTCTACCTCTCTCTCTACCTCCCTCTCTACCTCTCTCTACCTCTCTCTCTACCTCCCTCTCTACCTCTCTCTACCTCTTTCTCTACCTCTCTCTACCTCTCTCTACCTCTCTCTACCTCTCTCTACCTCTCTACCTCTCTCTCTACCTCTCTCTCTACCTCTCTCTATCTCTCTCTACCTCTCTCTCTATCTCTCTCTCTATCTCTCGCTACCTCCCTCTCTACCTCTCTCTACCTCTCTACCTCTCTCTATCTCTCTCTACCTCTCTCTCTACCTCTCTCTACCTCCCTCTCTACCTCTCTCTACCTCTCTCTCTATCTCTCGCTACCTCCCTCTCTACCTCTCTCTACCTCTCTCTATCTCTCTCTACCTCCCTCTCTACCTCTCTCTACCGCTCTCTATCTCTCTCTACCTCCCTCTCTACTTCTCTCTACCTCTCTCTACCTCTCTCTCTACCTCTCTCTACCTCTCTCTCTATCTCTCTCTACCTCTATCTCTACCTCCCTCTCTAATTCCCTCTACCTCTCTCTATCTCTCTCTACCTCCCTCTCTACTTCTCTCTACCTCTCTCTACCTCTCTCTCTACCTCTCTCTACCTCTCTCTCTATCTCTCTCTACCTCTATCTCTACCTCCCTCTCTAATTCCCTCTACCTCTCTCTATCTCTCTCTACCTCCCTCTACCCCTCTCTACCTCTCTCTCTACCTCTATCTCTACCTCTCTCTACCTCTATCTCTACCTCCCTCTCTACCTCTCTCTATCTCTCTCTACTTCTCTCTACCTCTCCTACCCAAACCAGGGTGTGGTTCCAAGGTTTGTATCCCTCCCCCAATCTATCTCTCTGTCTATTCTATCCTTTCCTCAACCTGTCTGAGACAGACCGGTCAACACACACACACACACACACACACACACACACACACACACACACACACACACACACACACACACACACACACACACACACACACACACACACACACACACACACACACACACACACACACACACACACACACGCACACACACTTCCTCTGGTTCTGATGGTTGTTGTCCTCTCTTCTCCAGAACCAGAATCTGGGCCACTGTGGTTCTTCCTCTGGTTCTTCTCTGGTTCTCTCTGGTTTTTCCTCTGGTTCTTCTCTGGTTCCTCTCTGGTTCTCCCTCTGGTTCTGATGGTTGTTGTCCTCTCTTCTCCAGAACCAGACTCGGGTCCACTGTGGTTCAGGACATGGAAGATCATGTCTCAGGTTTCCAGCGTCTTTCCTTCGCCTACCAGGATCTGACCGAGATCCCTTATGAAAGCATCTTGGCTCAGACTGAAACCCTGGAGGTCCTGGACCTGAGCTACAACCTGCTGGACGAGTATCCTTCAATCCATCACCTCCATCACCTCCATCACTTTCCAACACCTCAACCATCTCCACCACCGCCACCATCTCCACCACCTCCACCACCTCAAACACCTCCAACACCTCCATCATCTACACTACCTCCATCATCTCCGACTCTGTAGTGACTCTAGTGACTCTAGTGACTCTGTAGTGACTCTACTGACTCTAGTGACTCTGTAGTGACTCTGTAGTGACTCTGCAGTGACTCTGCAGTGACTCTAGTGACTCTCTAGTGACTCTGCAGTGACTCTAGTGACTCTCTAGTGACTCTGTAGTGACTGTAGTGACTCTAGTGACTCTATAGTGACTCTGTAGTGACTCTAGTGACTCTATAGTGACTCTAGTGACTCTGTAGTGACTCTGTAGTGACTCTAGTGACTCTAGTGACTCTGTAGTGACTCTGTAGTGACTCTGCAGTGACTCTGCAGTGACTCTAGTGACTCTCTAGTGACTCTGTAGTGACTGTAGTGACTGTAGTGACTCTAGTGACTCTATAGTGACTCTGTAGTGACTCTGCAGTGACTCTAGTGACTCTGCAGTGACTCTAGTGACTCTGCAGTGACTCTAGTGACTCTGCAGTGACTCTAGTGACTCTGCAGTGACTCCATGAATTATATTTGTAGTTTTTTCTTTCCCTCTGAGATTCTGAGCCATAATGTTTAGTGTGTGTTGGTTCAGCTGAGGGGTGTGTTGGGATGTGTGTGAAGTGTGTGAAGTGTGTGAAGTGTGTGAAGTGTGTGAAGTGTGTGAAGTGTGTGACGTGTGTGAAGTGTGTGAAGTGTGTGAAGTGTGTGACGTGTGTGACGTGTGTGACGTGTGTGACGTGTGTGACGTGTGTGACGTGTGTGTGTGTGAAGTGTGTGTGTGAAGTGTGTGAAGTGTGTGAAGTGTGTGAAGTGTGTGTGTGAAGTGTGTGAAGTGTGTGACGTGTGTGAAGTGTGTGTGTGAAGTGTGTGTGTGAAGTGTGTGAAGTGTGTGAAGTGTGTGAAGTGTGTGAAGTGTGTGAAGTGTGTGAAGTGTGTGTGAAGTGTGTGAAGTGTGTGAAGTGTGTGAAGTGTGTGTGAAGTGTGTGAAGTGTGTGAAGTGTGTGAAGTGTGTGTGTGAAGTGTGTGAAGTGTGTGAAGTGTGTGACGTGTGTGAAGTGTGTGTGTGAAGTGTGTGAAGTGTGTGAAGTGTGTGTGTGAAGTGCGTGTGTGAAGTGTGTGAAGTGTGTGAAGTGTGTGTGTGAAGTGTGTGACGTGTGTGACGTGTGTGACGTGTGTGAAGTGTGTGTGTGAAGTGTGTGTGTGAAGTGTGTGAAGTGTGTGAAGTGTGTGTGTGAAGTGTGTGAAGTGTGTGTGTGAAGTGTGTGACGTGTGTGAAGTGTGTTGTCCTTCAGTCCTTCCTCAGAAACCCAGTTCTTCTCGGGCAGCTGCAGAAGCTGAGCACTCTGGTCCTGGACTGTAACAGCTACACGTCCCACATCAAGTTCCCCTTCATGCCGAGCGTCACCACCGTCTGCGTCAACAAGAACCGGATCGGCAACCTGCCGCTCTTCGTGGAGGAGGTCCGCCAGAAGTTCCCCGCCATCAGGTGTGTGTGTGTGTGTGTGTGTGTGTGTGTGTGTGTGTGTGTGTGTGTGTGTGTGTGTGTGTGTGTGTGTGTGTGTGTGTGTGTGTGTGTGTGTGTGACGCTGCTCTGCCCGTCTGCAGGATCCTCAGCATGATGAACAACGAGGCGGCTCCCAGCTACTTTAACGGAGGCTCTCACACTCAGTACGTCGACTACAGGTCTGCTGCTCTGATCAGCTGCTCAACCTTATTGATCAGTGAGGCTCAGGACACACACACACACACGCACGCACGCACGCACGCACGCACGCACGCACGCACGCACGCACGCACGCACGCACGCACGCACGCACGCACGCACGCACGCCCGCACGCACGCACGCACGCACACTGACGGTGTGTTTCCTGCTCAGGCAGTACGTGATCAGTCAGATCCCAGGCCTGGAGGTTCTGGACGACACCGGGGTTCTGCAGGAGGAGCGGGTCCAGGCCCGGAGGACGTACCGGCTGCAGCAGAGCTCGGCGGGCGGCCGGAGGACGAAGGACGACGCGCTCAGGAAGCACACACACACACACAGCGCCGTCCGGTTCAGACGACAATAGAGCCGAGCCACAGGAAGAACTGGACTGTCCTCCAGGGTCACGTTCTCTTTCGGTCCTCAGAACCTGGATTGAAATAAAGCTGAGCTCTCGAAGGATCCGCCTGTTTTCATCTCTTCTTCCTGCTTTTCTTTCAGTTTCTTCTAAAAACTACTTTTAGATCATCTGTTGGAAACTGTCTTCTTCTGGATCATATTCTGTTGTTAACGGTCTGCTGGACCCGTCTGCTGGACCCGTCTGCTGGACCCGTCTGCTGGACCCGCCTGCTGGACCCGTCTGCTGGACCCGTCTGCTGGACCCGTCTGCTGGACCCGCCTGCTGGACCCGTCTGCTGGACCCGTCTGCTGGACCCGCCTGCTGGACCCGCCAGCTGGACCCGTCTGCTGGACCCGCCTGCTGGACCCGCCTGCTGGACTCACCTGCTGGACCCGCCTGCTGGACCCGCCTGCCACACCGGACTGAGGCTGTACCGGACCAGTACCGCCGGACCGGGATTGCCCGACCGAGGCTTTAAATATGGGGACATTTATTGATTAATATTTTCCTGGAGTCTGGATCAGGGTTCTGTGTCTGAATAAGAATCCACAACAATGACCTCTGACCTGTGTGTGTGTGTGTGTGTGTGTGTGTGTGTGTGTGTGTGTGTGTGTGTGTGTGTGTGTGTGTGTGTGTGTGTGTGTGTGTGTGTGTGTGTGTGTGTGTGTGTGTGTGTGTGTGATGTGAGCAGTTTCCCCTCTGGCCTCCAGGGGGCGACCTGCTTCTCCAGAGAGTGAGCCGCTGCTTTTCACTTTGAATTTCACTCTCTACATACAAACAATGTGACGTTACAGAAAAGACACAGTTCATGGATGAAAAGTAAACATCTGAAGGATCAGAGTACCTGAATCAAGTTTTCAGCTTGTTCTTCTTCTTTCTATAACTTCAGTTCTAAAGTTCACTTTGTTCCCACTCTGGACTCAACCCTTTGTTTTCTGATGCTTGTCCTCCGAGACAGGACGTCCATCATCACGTAACCGGACAGTTAAATATCAGGAAGAGACAGGACGTCCATCATCACGTAACAGGACAGTTAAATATCAGGAGGAGACAGGATGTCCATCATCACGTAACAGGACAGTTTGGGAAATATCAGGAGAAGACAGGACGTCCATCATCACGTAACAGGACAGTTAAATATCAGGAGGAGACAGGACGTCCATCATCACGTAACAGGACAGTTTGGGAAATATCAGGAGAAGACAGGACGTCCATCATCACGTAACAGGACAGTTAAATATCAGGAGGAGACAGGACGTCCATCATCACGTAACAGGACAGTTAAATATCAGGAGGAGACAGGACGTCCATCATCACGTAACAGGACAGTTAAATATCAGGAGGAGACAGGACGTCCATCATCACGTAACAGGACAGTTTGGGAAATATCAGGAGGAGACAGGACGTCCATCATCACGTAACAGGACAGTTAAATATCAGGAGGAGACAGGACGTCCATCATCACGTAACAGGACAGTTTGGGAAATATCAGGAGGAGACAGGACGTCCATCATCACGTAACAGGACAGTTTGGGAAATATCAGGAGGAGACAGGACGTCCATCATCACGTAACAGGACAGTTAAATATCAGGAGGAGACAGGACGTCCATCATCATGTAACAGGACAGTTTGGGAAATATCAGGAGGAGACAGGACGTCCATCATCACGTAACAGGACAGTTAAATATCAGGAGGAGACAGGACGTCCATCATCACGTAACAGGACAGTTAAATATCAGGAGGAGACAGGACGTCCATCATCACGTAACAGGACAGTTAAATATCAGGAGGAGACAGGACGTCCATCATCACGTAACAGGACAGTTAAATATCAGGAGGAGACAGGACGTCCATCATCACGTAACAGGACAGTTTGGGAAATATCAGGAGGAGACAGGACGTCCATCATCACGTAACAGGACAGTTAAATATCAGGAGGAGACAGGACGTCCATCATCACGTAACAGGACAGTTTGGGAAATATCAGGAGGAGACAGGACGTCCATCATCACGTAACAGGACAGTTAAATATCAGGAGGAGACAGGACGTCCATCATCACGTAACAGGACAGTTAAATATCAGGAGGAGACAGGACGTCCATCATCACGTAACAGGACAGTTAAATATCAGGAGGAGACAGGACGTCCATCATCACGTAACAGGACAGTTTGGGAAATATCAGGAGGAGACAGGACGTCCATCATCACGTAACAGGACAGTTAAATATCAGGAGGAGACAGGACGTCCATCATCACGTAACAGGACAGTTAAATATCAGGAGGAGACAGGACGTCCATCATCACGTAACAGGACAGTTAAATATCAGGAGGAGACAGGACGTCCATCATCACGTAACAGGACAGTTAAATATCAGGAGGAGACAGGACAAGTGAGTTATAACGTCTGGATTACAAGAAAACTGTCATAAAATATTCATCAACAACAAGAACCTGGAATTCTACTTAAACTGCCGAGTCAGGTAGTATTTCATTACTTTCCACCAAAAAAACATTTAGTATTTAGTAAATTAACCCAAGTTTACTTATTTAATCACATTCTAAACTGCATTTTCAGCGTTTTCAAACACAAATTGTACTCTAAACTGTATTTAACACAATCTGGGGAAAGGAAACAGTTTTCTACAAAATAAAGTTCCACAGTGAGAATCAACGGAATCGGACACATGAGACACGGTGATAAAAATCTGAGGACAAATTATAACCATCAGGGTTTAATTAGTCAGTGAGAAGTTAATGAGTAAAGAAAGAGTTCAGACCTGGTCACCACAGTCTCCACTCATCCTCCACAGTCTCCACTCATCCCTCAGTCTCCACCTATCCTCCACAGTCTCCTCTCATCTTCCACAGTCTCCTCTCATCTTCCACAGTCTCCACTCATCCTCCACAGTCTCCACCCATCATCCACTGTCTCCACTCATCCATCAGTCTCCACCTATCCTCCACAGTCTCCACCCATCCTCCACAGTCTCCTCTCATCCTCCACAGTCTCCACTCATCCTCCACAGTCTCCACCCATCATCCACTGTCTCCACTCATCCATCAGTCTCCACCCATCCTCCACAGTCTCCACTCATCCTCTACAGTCTCCACCCATCCTCCACAGTCTCCACTCATCCTCTACAGTCTCCACTTATCCTCCACAGTCTCCTCTCATCCTCCACAGTCTCCTCTCATCCTCTACAGTCTCCTCTCATCTTCCACAGTCTCCTCTCATCCTCCACAGTCTCCACCCATCCTCCACAGTCTCCTCTCATCCTCTACAGTCTCCTCTCATCTTCCACAGTCTCCAGTCATCCTCCACAGTCTCCACCCACCCTCCACAGTCTCCTCTCATCTTCCACAGTCTCCACTCATCCTCCACAGTCTCCACCCATCCTCCACAGTCTCATCTCATCCTCTACAGTCTCCTCTCATCTTCCACAGTCTCCACTCATCCTCCACAGTGTCCACTCATCCTCCACAGCCTCCACCCATCCATCAGTCTCCACCCATCCTCCACAGTCTCCTCTCATCCTCCATATTCTCCTCTCATCTTCCACAGTCTCCACTCATCCTCCACAGTCTCCTCTCATCCTCTACAGTCTCCACTCATCCTCCACAGTCTCCACTCATCCTCCACAGTCTCCTCTCATCCTCCACAGTCTCCACCCATCCTCCACAGTCTCCACACATCCTCTACAGTATCCACCCATCCTCCACAGTCTCCTCTCATCCTCCACAGTCTCCACTCATCCTCCACAGTCTCCTGTCATCCTCTACAGTCTCCTCTCATCCTCCACAGTCTCCACCCATCCTCCACTGTCTCCACCCATCCATCAGTCTCCACCCATCCTCCACAGTCTCCACTCATCCTCCACAGTCTCCACTCATCCTCTACAGTCTCCACACATCCTCTACAGTCTCCACACATCCTCCACAGTCTCCTCTCATCCTCCACAGTCTCATCTCATCCTCCACAGTCTCCTCTCATCCTCTACAGTCTCCACGCATCCTCTACAGTCTCCTCTCATCCTCCACAGTCTCCACCCATCCTCCACAGTCTCCACCCATCCATCAGTCTCCACCCATCCTCCACAGTCTCCTCTCATCCTCCACAGTCTCCACCCATCCTCCACAGTCTCCACTCATCCTCCACAGTCTCCACCCATCCATCAGTCTCCACCCATCCTCCACAGTCTCCTCTCATCCTCCACAGTCTCCACCCATCCTCCACAGTCTCCTCTCATCCTCCACAGTCTCCACCCATTCTCCACAGTCTCCACTCATCCTCCACAGTCTCCACCCATCCATCAGTCTCCACTCATCCTCCACAGTCTCCACTCATCCTCCACAGTCTCCTCTCATCCTCCACAGTCTCCACTCATCCTCCACAGTCTCATCTCATCCTCCACAGTCTCCTCTCATCCTCTACAGTCTCCTCTCATCCTCCACAGTCTCCACCCATCCTCCACAGTCTCCACCCATCCATCAGTCTCCACCCATCCTCCACAGTCTCCTCTCATCCTCCACAGTCTCCACTCATCCTACTATATAATAAGTGGAAGTGAATTGAATGCAATGCATTCTGGGAAACTGTATGAAGTATCAACATGAGGTATTTGTTTACCTGCAGGAGCGTTTCAAGACAGACGAGTCATGATGACTGAAGAAGCATCAGAAGACACGTCTCCTGTACACATGTCAAACCCAGTGACTCCGTCCTGAAGTCCCAGAGTGGAGACAGAGGGACGACGTCTTCAGGCTGGACTCCATGGTGGTGAAGGGGACACCTTGATGTTTCCTGTCTGGTTCAAGCTTCTTATCCACTATAAATCCATAGTATCCACAATAAGTACTGAGGAGTACCTTCAGTCATTTCTGACCCTGCTGAACAGAGGAAGACCATGATGAAGAGGAAGGCTCAGGTCCGTCCTGCACCGCCCACCTCCCACATGCTGACGGATGTCGTTCACACCGTGTCTCCTCCCTCCTCCTCAGGACAATACAAAAGAGGCAAAGCCCCGGGGTGGAGTGTTTCCTCCACCCGCTCCACCCCAGGATGGACTACCCTTCATACGGTAGGAGTGCCCGCCTCTCAGCACCTCATTCAACTATCAGTACTTCTCAGTACTTCATTGACATTTCAGTACTTCATTGAGCTCTCAGTACTTATCAGTACTTCTCAGTACTTCATTGAACTCGCAGTACTTCTCAGCACTAAATTGAGCTCTCAGTACTTCATTGAGCTCTCAGTACTTCATTGAGCTCTCAGTACTTCATTGAACTCTCAGTACTTCATTGAGCTCTCAGTACTTCATTGAACTCGCAGTACTTCTCAGTACTTCATTGAGCTCTCAGTACTTCTCAGTACTTCATTGAACTCTCAGTACTTCATTGAGCTCTCAGTACTTCTCAGTACTTCATTGAGCTCTCAGTACTTCATTGAGCTCTCAGTACTTCTGTGTACTTCATTGAAGTCTCAGTACTTCTCAGTACTTCATTGAACTCTCAGTACTTCATTGAGCTCTCAGTACTTCTCAGTACTTCATTGAGCTCTCAGTACTTCTCAGTACTTCATTGAGCTCTCAGCGCAGTGTTTTTCCTCTATTATACGTTTTATTGTTCAAACTGAGCGACGGAGAAGAAAAGCTGCTCAGATTCTTCATCAGATTCTTCATCAGATTCTTCATCAGATTCTTCATGTGTTCGTCCTCCATTATTTCACCACCGAACTCAGCTGTTGGTGTTAATCTGAGGGATTTAGGTACCCTGGGGGGTGTGTGTGTGTGTGTGTGTGTGTGTGTGTGTGTGTGTGTGTGTGTGTGTGTGTGTGTGTGTGTGTGTGTGTGTGGTGGCAGAATGGAGGGGTGGAGAGGTGGATAGGTGGAGAGGTGTAGGGAAAGAGGGATGGAGAGGTGGAGTGGTGGAAGGATGGAGAGGTAGCGGGATGGAGGGATGAAGAGATGGAGGGATGGAGAGGTGGAGGGATGGAGAGGTGGAGGGATGGAGGGGTGGAGGGATGGAGAGGTGGAGGGATGGAGGGATGGGGGGATGGAGGGATGGAGGGATGGAGGGATGGAGAGGTGGAGGGATGGAGGGATGGAGGGATGGAGGGATGGAGGGATGGAGGGATGGGGGGATGGAGGGATGGAGAGATGGAGGGATGGAGAGGTGGAGGGATGGAGAGGTGGAGGGATGGAGGGGTGGAGAGGTTGAGGGATGGAGGGATGGAGAGGTGGAGGGATGGAGGGATGGAGAGGTGGAGAGGTTGAGGGATGGAGGGATGGAGAGGTGGAGGGATGGAGGGATGGAGGGATGGAGGGATGGAGAGGTGGAGGGATGGGGGGATGGAGGGATGGAGGGATGGAGGGATGGAGAGGTAGCGGGATGGAGGGATGAAGAGATGGAGGGATGGAGAGGTGGAGGGATGGAGAGGTGGAGGGATGGAGGGGTGGAGGGATGGAGAGGTGGAGGGATGGAGGGATGGGGGGATGGAGGGATGGAGGGATGGAGGGATGGAGAGGTGGAGGGATGGAGGGATGGAGGGATGGGGGGATGGAGGGATGGAGAGGTGGAGGGATGGAGGGATGGGGGGATGGAGGGATGGAGGGATGGGGGGATGGAGGGATGGAGAGATGGAGGGATGGAGAGGTGGAGGGATGGAGAGGTGGAGGGATGGAGGGGTGGAGAGGTTGAGGGATGGAGGGATGGAGAGGTGGAGGGATGGAGGGATGGAGAGGTGGAGAGGTTGAGGGATGGAGGGATGGAGAGGTGGAGGGATGGAGGGATGGAGGGATGGAGAGGTGGAGGGATGGGGGGATGGAGGGATGAGGGATGGGGGATGGAGGGATGGAGGGATGGAGGGATGGAGGGATGGGGGGATGGAGGGATGGAGGGATGGGGGGATGGAGGGATGGGGGGATGGAGGGATGGAGAGGTGGAGGGATGGAGGGATGGGGGGATGGAGGGATGGAGGGATGGGGGGATGGAGGGATGGGGGGATGGAGGGATGGAGAGGTGGAGGGATGGAGGGATGGGGGGATGGAGGGATGGAGGGATGGGGGGATGGAGGGATGGAGGGATGGGGGGATGGGGGGATGGGGGGATGGAGGGATGGAGGGATGGATCTGAAAATCCACTGATTCCTTCATAGCAGTTGTTTCCCCAGAATCTTCCAGTGAAATTAATAAAATGTGGTGAAGCTTGAATTGTTTACTGAGATGTTTGTTTATTGTTTATGTTTGTTTATCATTGATCCTGTCAGATGTTTGTTTGTTGTTTATGTTTGTTTATCATTGATCCTGTCAGATGGTTGTTTATGTTCATGTTTGTTGTTCGTTGATGGTTGTTGATGGTTGATAGTTGTTGATGGTTGTTGATGGTTGATGGTTGTTGATGGTTGTTGATGGTTGTTGATGGTTGATTATAGTTGATGGTTGATGGTTGTTGATGGTTGTTGATGGTTGATTATAGTTGATGGTTGATGGTTGTTGATGGTTGTTGATAGTTGTTGATTATAGTTGATAGTTGTTGATGGTTGTTGATGGTTGATGATGGTTGATTATAGTTGATGGTTGTTGATGGTTGTTGATGGTTGATTATAGTTGATGGTTGATGGTTGTTGATGGTTGTTGATAGTTGATTATAGTTGATGGTTGATGGTTGTTGATGGTTGTTGATAGTTGTTGATTATAGTTGATAGTTGTTGATGGTTGTTGATGGTTGATGATGGTTGATTATAGTTGATAGTTGTTGATGGTTGTTGATGGTTGATTATAGTTGATGGTTGATGGTTGTTGATGGTTGTTGATAGTTGTTGATTATAGTTGATAGTTGTTGATGGTTGTTGATGGTTGATTATAGTTGATAGTTGTTGATGGTTGTTGATGGTTGTTTATGGTTGATTATAGTTGATGGTTGTTGATAGTTGTTGATGGTTGTTGATAGTTGTTGATTATAGTTGATAGTTGTTGATGGTTGTTGATGGTTGTTTATGGTTGATTATAGTTGATGGTTGATGGTTGTTGATGGTTGTTGATGGTTGATTATAGTTGATAGTTGTTGATGGTTGTTGATGGTTGTTGATGGTTGATTATAGTTGATGGTTGATGGTTGTTGATGGTTGTTTATGGTTGATTATAGTTGATGGTTGATGGTTGTTGATGGTTGTTGATGGTTGATTATAGTTGATGGTTGATGGTTGTTGATGGTTGTTGATGGTTGATTATAGTTGATAGTTGTTGATGGTTGTTGATGGTTGTTTATGGTTGATTATAGTTGATGGTTGATGGTTGTTGATGGTTGTTGATGGTTGACACTGTGTTTGCGTCTCAGAGTTGGACTCTCTGGATGTCCCGCCCCTCACACCGACCAGCCACGAGGTGGTCAGCCAGGCGGTCCAGGCCAGCTTCGCAGGCTTCCTACAGGACAGAGCCAATCAGCACTTCCCTCATGGTGAGCTCTCCGGAGGTGGCGCCTCTCCCCTGCTCTCCTCTGCTCTTCTCTGCTCTCCTCTGCTCTTCTCTGCTCTTCTCTGCTCTCTGCTCTCCTCTACTCTCCTATACTCTCCTCCGCTCCCTGCTCTCCTCCGCTCTCCCCTGCTCTCTGCTCTCCTCCGCTCTCCCCTGCTGTCAGCTCTCCTCTGGTCTCTTCCGCTCTCCTCCGGTATCTTCCGCTCTCCTCCGCTCTCTTCTCTCCTCCTCTCTCCTCCTCTCTTCTCCTCTCTCCTCCACTCTCCTCCGCTCTCCTCTGCTCTCCTCCGCTCTCTTCTCTCCTCCTCTCTCCTCTGCTCTCCTCCGCTCTCCCCTGCTCTCCTCCTCTCTCTTCTCTCCTCCGCTCTCTGCTCTCCTCCTCTCTCCTCCTCTCCCCTCCTCTCCCCTGCTCTCCTCCGCTCTCTTCTCTCCTCTTCTCTCCTCCTCTCTCCTCCTCTCTTCTCCTCTCTCCTCCTCTCTCCTCCTCTCTCCTCCTCTCCCCTGCTCTCCTCCTCTCTCCTCCTCTCTTCTCCTCTTTCCTCTGCTCTCCTCCTCTCTCCTCCGCTCTCCTCTCTCCTCCTCTCTCCTCCGCTCTCCTCTCTCCTCTCTCCTCCTCTCTCTTCCTCTCTTCTCCTCTCTCCTCCTCTCTTCTCCTCTCCTCCTCTCTCCTCCTCTCCCCTGCTCTCCTCCTCTCTCCTCCGCTCTCCTCTCTCCTCCTCCTCCTCTCTCCTCCTCTCTCTTCCTCTCCCCTGCTCTCCTCCTCTCTCCTCCTCTCTCCTCCTCTCTCCTCCTCTCTCCCCTTCTCTCCTCTGCTCTCCCCTGCTCTCCCCTGCTGGAGATGTTCTGATGACCTTCATGTGTTCACCCAGACCCCAGGCTGTGGTCGGTGCTGGAGGTGAACCACTGGCTGGACTGGTGCCGGGTGGAGTTCGGTCTGCCGGGTCTGGACTCGGGTCTGGACTCGGGTCTGGACTCGGGTCTGAGGACCCTGCAGGGCGGGGAGCTGTGTGGTCTGGACCGCCAGAACTTCCTCAGCCTGACGTCCGACTGCACAGCAGGAGAGATCCTGTGGGAGCATCTGGACACCCTGAGGACGGGTAGCGCCTCTTCCTCTTCCTCCTCCTCCTCCTCCTCCTCCTCCTCCTCCTCCTCCTCCTCCTCCTCCTCCTCTTCCTCCTCCTCCTCCTCCTCCTCCTCTTCCTCCTCCTCCTCCTCCTCCTCTTCCTCCTTCTCCTCCTCCTCCTCCTCCTCCTCTTCCTCCTCCTCCTCCTCCTCCTCCTCCTCCTCTTCCTCCTTCTCCTCCTCCTCCTCTTCCTCCTCTCCTGGTTCTAAAGACTAGATCAGTCTTCCTCTCCGAAGTGAATCAGTTTTCAGGAGCACAGAGAGGAAAGAATTCTCTCCCCGAGTCCAGGAAGTACTGTGTAGTACTGCATGTGTATCCGGACAGAGAACTTTAGCAGGTGATGCTACAAGTGAAAGTAGAACAGTTTCACTTGCAGTATTTTGCTGAGCCATGCAGTACTATCTGGTAATAACAGTACCCTCTGGTAGTAACAATACAGTCTGGTAAGAGTAATACCCTCTGGTTGTAACAATACCCTTGGGTATGAGTAATACCCTCTGGTAGTAACAATGCTTTCTGGTAGTAACAATACAGTCTGGTAAGAGTAATACCCTCTGGTAGTCACAATACTTTCTGGTAGTAACAGTACCAGCCGCTAGTGGCAATACCCTGTGGTAAGAGTAATACCTTCTGGTACTAGCAATGCCATCAGGTAGTAACACTACCTTCTGGTAATGACAATACTCTTGTTAGCTCACAGATATACTCTAGTAAATCAGTAACTACTGCAGTTGTCTGAACTGACTTTTTGTTTGTACTTTATTGATCTTGAAGTTTGACGACGTGTTTCACGTCATTTCACTGTGAATCTGCAGAAAGTGACGAGGCCTCGCTGGCGTGTACCACATCACTGGCATCGTACTACAAACTCCAGCTGAACAAAGGTACAGCGGCTGACAGAACTCCAGACGCGGCTCCGCCTCAAGTTATTGATCCGGATTTATCGATCTGTTCCTCAGAAAGCTCCTCCCACTGCGCTGAAGAGCGCTCCCACCACAGGAGCTACTGCGCTCAGTACCGTCCCTTCCAGAGCGCAGACCTCACCGCTCTGGAGCCCGTGACTGCACCACACCACGGCTACCTTCATCATCATCATCACCACCTGGTTGACCCTCACGGTCCTCAGCTGCACGGGGGAGGGGACGCAGGTGAGAACGTGGCGGTCAAGAGATATGACACATCACTTATCTTGAGAAATATTTTCTATGGTTCTACTGATTGTCTCCAGGATGTGACCACAGAATCAATCCTGGTTCAATCCAGGATCAATCCAGGATCAATCCAGGATCAATCCAGGATCAATCCAAAATCAATCCAGGTTTAATCCAGGATCAATCCGGAATCAATCCAGGTTTAATCCAGGATCAATCCAAAATCAATCCAGGTTTAATCCAGGATCAATCCAAAATCAATCCAGGTTTAATCCAGGATCAATCCGGAATCAATCCAGGTTTAATCCATGATCAATCCAGGATCAATCCAGGATCAATCCAGGGTCAATCCAGCATCAATCCAGAATCAATCCTGGTTCAATCCAGGATCCATCCAGGTTTAATCCAGGATCAATCCAGGATCAATCCAGGTTTAATCCAGGATCAATCCAGGTTTAATCCAGGATCAATCCAGGATCAATCCAGGATCAATCCAGGATCAATCCAAAATCAATCCAGGTTTAATCCAGGATCAATCCGGAATCAATCCAGGTTTAATCCAGGATCAATCCAAAATCAATCCAGGTTTAATCCAGGATCAATCCAAAATCAATCCAGGTTTAATCCAGGATCAATCCGGAATCAATCCAGGTTTAATCCATGATCAATCCAGGATCAATCCAGGATCAATCCAGGGTCAATCCAGCATCAATCCAGAATCAATCCTGGTTCAATCCAGGATCCATCCAGGTTTAATCCAGGATCAATCCAGGATCAATCCAGGTTTAATCCAGGATCAATCCAGGTTTAATCCAGGATCAATCCAGGTTTAATCCAGGATCAATCCAGGTTTAATCCAGGATCAATCCGGAATCAATCCAGGCTTAATCCAGGATCAATCCAGGGTCAATCCAGAATCAATCCAGAATCAATCCAGAATCAATCCAGAATCAATCCAGAATCAATCCAGGTTTAATCAAGGATCAATCCAGGGTCAATCCGGAATCAATCCAGGTTTAATCCAGGATTAATCCGGAATCAATCCAGAAACAATACAGGATCAATCCAGGATCAATCCAGGTTTAATCCAGGATCAATCCAGAATCAATCCAGAAACATCAGGATCAATCTAGAACGATCTGAGATCAAAGCAGAAAATATTTGTTCAAACATTAGTCCAGGTGACACCGTTACTTTTCTTCAGATGTGATTTTAAATACTTCATCTGTCTGTATTTGAGTTTTCTCCACTTTAAAGTAGTTACTTGTACACAGAGTTCACTTCCTACAACTGCAAATACAAACGTCTTTACCTGAGCTGTTCTCTCCTGGTTCACTCCTTGTTCACTCCTTGTTCACCCCTTGTTCTCTCCTAGTTCACCCCTTGTTCACTCCTTGTTCAACCCTTGTTCACTCCTTGTTCACTCCTTGTTCACTCCTTGTTCACCCCTTGTTCACCCCTCGTTCACTCCTTGTTCACTCCTTGTTCACCCCTTGTTCACCCCTTGTTCACTCCTTGTTCACCCCTTGTTCACCCCTTGTTCACTCCTTGTTCACCCCCTGTTCACTCCTTGTTCTTGTTCACTCCATGTTGACAGACCACAGTTGGAATCAAAACACTTCACCTGATAATATTTCATAGGACAGTACAGGCACCAGGTACCTTCAGTACTTAATGTTTCATAGGACAGTACAGGCACCAGGTACCTTCAGTACTTAATATTTCATAGGACAGTACAGGCACCAGGTACCTTCAGTACTTAATGTTTCATACGACAGTACAGGCACCAGGTACCTTCAGTACTTAATATTTCATAGGACAGTACAGGCACCAGGTACCTTCAGTACTTAATGTTTCATAGGACAGTACAGGCACCAGGTACCTTCAGTACTTAATGTTTCATACGACAGTACAGGCACCAGGTACCTTCAGTACTTAATATTTCATAGGACAGTACAGGCACCAGGTACCTTCAGTACTTAATGTTTCATAGGACAGTACAGGCACCAGGTACCTTCAGTACTTAATGTTTCATAGGACAGTACAGGCACCAGGTACCTTCAGTACTTTGAGGACGATGAAGTATTGGGTTTCTGTTGACCAGGTGTCCTCACCGTCCCAGAGCAGGAAGAAGTGTGTGATCGTTGTTTGCTCCCTTTCAGAGACGGACTCGGACACAGACAATGTTCAGAGCGACGACTCGGACACGGCGGGTTCTGTGTCCTGGACGGGTCCTCTGGAGGACGTCCACCCGGCGGCAGGAGACGGCGGCGGCGGCGCCTCCAGACAGCAACATGGCGGCTTTAAAGAGTACAGGAGCAACGAGAGCGATGTGGGCGGAGCCATCGTCCCAGCAGCCGTCCTCGCCGGGTTACACTGGTGAGTGTGTGTGTGTGTGTGTGTGTGTGTGTGTGTGTGTGTGTGTGTGTGTGTGTGTGTGTGTGTGTGTGTGTGTGTGTGTGTGTGTGTGTGTGTGTGTGTGTGTGTGTGTGTGTGTGTTTCTTAGGCCTGGTTTACACAACAATGAAAACCAGTGTAACAGCAAAACTTTCTTTACTGGGGGGGTCGGATTTCACACGACAGTGGTGCTCGGATCCACAAGTCTCACAAATACCCCCCCTCCACACACACACCACACACACACACACACACACACACACACACACACACACACACACACACGCGTGCACCTCCAGCGGGGGTAAATAGTTCTTCTGCTCTTCCAGAGTAACAAACATGGCGGCCTCCCAGCGGCGTGACGCCCAGTCTGTATTCTAGTTGTAAAGTTGAGACTCCGCCCTAACACCACCCAATTCCTTCATCAGCCATACGAATGTCAGTTCTCACCATTCTTAACGTTTATAGCATATTTCTCTTTGCTGTGTGGTTTCATTATAAAAACAAGCAGCAGCGCCCTCCGGTGGCCAGGCATAGTAACTACATGGTTTGTCAGTGTGTCTGTCACGGTCAGCGGACAAGGTGGTGTCTCTGGGGGACGGTGTCGTGCCCAACCCGCACACCGCTATGACCTGCACCTGGACCGCGGACGGTCTCGCGGTTCCATTCATACAGTTCAGGGTTCACGTGGGTACGGGTTCCATAACGTAACATAACAACCCCGAAGCCCTCTCCACGTCTGGTGACGGTGTTCTGCTCCATTCCTACAGTAGATCATGGTTTCCCTCCAGGAGCGCCGAGTCGTCCTCCTAGTCTTTGACGCTGTGATTGTTGAGACGGAGACGGAGGATTTCCTCACAAAGTTAGCAGGAGTTGTTGTTATTCGTTGCTCTGGCACATGAGCAGTCGTCCCCAGAGGACCCACCGTCCCTGGCTGATGGGACGTCAGAGGACTGCAGAGGACCCACTGTCCCTGGCTGATGGGACGTCAGAGGACTGCAGAGGACCCACTGTCCCTGGCTGACGGGACGTCAGAGGACGTCAGAGGACTGCAGAGGACCCACTGTCCCTGGCTGACGAGACATCAGAGGACTGCAGAGGACCCACTGTCCCTGGCTGACGAGACATCAGAGGACTGCAGACACTCTGTGGAAAGTAGGGAATTTACCTTTAGAGTGCTTGATGTACTTCAATGTGTGTGTGTGTGTGTGTGTGTGTGTGTGTGTGTGTGTGTGTGTGTGTGTGTGTGTGTGTGTGTGTGTGTGTGTGTGTGTGTGTGTGGGTGTGTGTGTGTGTGTGTGTGTGTGTGTGTGTGTGTGTGTGTGTGTACCAGGCAGCGGTCCCATCCAGCTGTGGCAGTTCCTCCTGGAGCTGCTGACTGACCACAGCTGTCAGTCCTGTATCAGCTGGACGGGAGACGGCTGGGAGTTCAAGCTGACAGACCCTGACGAGGTAAACCAGGTTCCTACGTCCTGGAGGACACGTTGTCTCGTTCTGTCCTTTAAGTGTGGACGTCATCAGACTGAGCTTTAGTCTCTGATCGGATCAGTTAGTATGACAGACGTTTGGTTCTTCTCTTTGTTTTCTTCACAACTCAAATTGATAAATTGCGGAAAAAACTTCTGAACTACGAATAAAGTCGTGTTAAGATAAGTGATGTTAAGATAAGTGATATTAAGATAAGTGATGTTAAGATAAGTCGTGTTAAGATAAGTGATGTTAAGATAAGTGATGTTAAGATAAGTCGTGTTAAGATAAGTGATGTTAAGATAAGTGATGTTAAGATAAGTCGTGTTAAGATAAGTGATGTTAAGATAAGTGATGTTAAGATAAGTCGTGTTAAGATAAGTGATGTTAAGATAAGTGATGTTAAGATAAGTGATGTTAAGATAAGTCGTGTTAAGATAAGTGATGTTAAGATAAGTGATGTTAAGATAAGTGATGTTAAGATAAGTGATGTTAAGATAAGTCGTGTTAAGATAAGTGATGTTAAGATAACGTGATGTTAAGATAAGTGATGTTAAGATAAGTGATGTTAAGATAAGTCGTGTTAAGATAAGTGATGTTAAGATAAGTGATGTTAAGATAAGTGATGTTTCTGTAGTGACAGGATGAACCAACGCTGGTGACGTGTTGTGCTAAAGAGTTCATGTGACAATACAGGACAATACAGGATAATACAGGACGATACAGGACGATACAGGACGATACAGGACAATACAGGACGATACAGGACAATACAGGACAAATACAGGATGATACAGGACGATACAGGACGATACAGGACGATACAGGACAATACAGGGACAATACAGGACAATACAGGACGATACAGGACAATACAGGATGATACAGGACGATACAGGACGATACAGGACGATACAGGACAATACAGGACAATACAGGATGATACAGGACAATACAGGATGATACAGGACAATACAGGACATTACAGGACGATACAGGATGATACAGGACAATACAGGACAATACAGGATGATACAGGACAATACAGGGACCAATACAGGACAATACAGGATGATACAGGACAATACAGGACAATACAGGACGATACAGGACAATACAGGACGATACAGGACAATACAGGATGATACAGGACAATACAGGACAATACAGGACGATACAGGACGATACAGGACAATACAGGACAATACAGGACGATACAGGACGATACAGGACAATACAGGACAATACAGGACGATACAGGACAATACAGGACAATACAGGACGATACAGGACAATACAGGACGATACAGGACAATACAGGACGATACAGGACGATACAGGACAATACAGGACGATACAGGACAATACAGGACGATACAGGACGATACAGGACAATACAGGACGATACAGGACGACACAGGACGACCCCCCCCCCCCCCCGGGTTGATGGTTCCTGTTGGGTCTCCAGGTGGCGCTGCTCTGGGGTCGAAGGAAGAACAAACCAAGATGAACTACGAGAAGCTGAGTCGAGGTCTCCGCTACTACTACGACAAGAACATCATCCGGAAGACGGCGGGGAAACGCTACGTCTACCGCTTCGTCTGCAACCTGCAGGACCTGCTGGGGTATCAGCCCACCTCCACCCCCACCTCCACCCAGCACTGAGGAGACACCCGCTCACAACACCACCCAATAGTTCACCGCCTCGCAACACATCCCAGGTCACTGGACATCATGGACACAGAAAGACATGGTGGGACATTAAGACATGCAGGAGAGCAACAGTGAGAGGCTCAGCAGAACAGCGGTTCTGTGTTTTACAGGAGGTATGGCCACGTGGGACGGAACCTAGAACCGAGCCCTGGAGAACACCAGAGGACAGGGGAGAGGGGACATGGCTGGGAGGAGGAGGAGGGAGGGGGGGGGGGGGAGGAGGCAGAGGAGGAAGGAGAGGAGGAGGAGGAGCAGGAGGAGGAGGAGACAGGAGGAGGAAGGGAGAGGAGGAGGGGGAGGAGGAAGGAGAGGAGGAGGGAGAGGTGGGGGGGGAGCAGAAAGGAGGAGAGGAGGAGGAGGAGAGGAGGAGGAGAAGGAGGAGGAGGCAGAGGAGGAAGGAGAGGAGGAGGAGGAGGAGGAGCAGGAGGAGGAGGAGACGGAGGAGGAGAGGGAGAGGAGGAAGGAGAGGAGGAGGAGGAGGAGGGAGCAGGAGGAGGAGGAGAGACGGAGGAGGAGGAGGGAGAGGAGGAAGGAGAGGAGGAGGGGGAGGGGGGGGGAGGAGGAAGAGGAGGAGGAGAGGAGGAGGAAGAGAAGGAGGAGGAGAAGGAGGAGGAAGAGGAGGAGGAGGAGCGAGAAAAGAAGGAAGAGGAGGAGGAGGGGGAGGAGGAGGGGGAGGGGGAGGGGAGAGGAGGAGGAGAAGGAGGAGGAAGAGGAAAGAGGAGGAAGAGGAGGAGAAGGAGGCCTTCATAGCAACGCTGTGTTTTGATCCTCGGTGTCGCTCTTCCTCTCATTGTGAAGCAGAACCCACCAAGCGCTGGATTGTTCACCAGTAATAGTGAACGTGAGCTGGATTAGACCTGGTGAGGTTAGTCTGACCTGCTGATGGTGTGTTGTTGCTCTAGTAATATTGTAATATATATATATATGTGTGTGTGTATTTAAGGGTGCTGGTTTAGTTTGAGTTCATGTCAGTTCTACAGGCGTCTCAGTGAAAGACCCAGATGAGAACGTCTCTGAGGTTCCTTCAGGGTCACATGAGGTTCCTTCAGGGTCACATGAGGAACCTTCAGGGTCACATGAGGTTCCTGAGGTTCCTTCAGGGTCACATGAGGTTCCTTCATTGTCACATGAGGAACCTTCAGGGTCACATGAGGTTCCTTCAGGGTCACATGAGGAACCTTCAGGGTCACATGAGGTTCCTTCAGGGTCACATGAGGAACCTTCAGGGTCACATGAGGAACCTTCAGGGTCACATGACGTCACTGAGGTGATATTTCAGTTCTGACGTCTTCATCCCCAGACGTCACGTCTTCCTCTGTGACAACGATAACACACTGAGGACTGACCTCCAGCCCACCCTCCTCCTCCTCCTCTTCCTCCTCCTCTTCCTCCCAGCCATGTCCCTCACACTGCACCAGAACCTTTCCAGAACCTTTCCAGAACCCGGCTCTTTGCCATCAGAACTGCTGGAACCTCTCCTCCGATGTGTTTGTGTCTCGTTCCCAGAGCTTGGTCTCTGTCCTCTTCACTGCTTTTCATTGGAGGATTTGTCTTCATCTGGACACAGTGTCTCTGGGCTCCACTGCTTCAGACTGTCTCTGTCCATCAGGACTGACGGGTCCCAATAAATGCTTTGATCTGATGAGGAGTTTCAGTGTGTGTGTGTGTGTGTGTGTGTGTGTGTGTGTGTGTGTGTGTGTGTGTGTGTGTTGCACCAGAACTCCCCTGGTTCTTCTTGGCCCCCTGCTGGTTCCTGTCAGGACTGTCGGTTGGTAGGACAGTCTGACGCTCCACAGAACGTCTTCATAATGAAGACGAGTAATGAGTTTATTTTTCTTTCTTACACCTTGCTCTCCTTTATTATTATCATCATCATCATCATCATCATTATTATTATTATTATTATTATTATTGTCTCTATGTCCACTCTGGAGCTCTGGACTAAAACAAGACGGAGGTGAACAAACGGCACCAGGAGACTCTATGTTTTCATCGAGGTTCTGGTCAGACTAGATGGAGCGACCCGGACCGAACCACTGGGACAGTCCGTCTCCTGGTTCTGTCAGTCTACATTGGTGAGCTCAGTGACGGACCACGTTCTGGAGGGACGCCATGACGTGGTTCTACTGGCTCCGCTAACGTGGAAAAAGAACCGGTTCTTTGGTGGAAAAGCCCTAATATGGAGCTGAGCTCTGAGTTGTTGGTTCTACCATGGAGTTGTTGGTTCTACCATGGAGCTGTTGGTTCTACCATGGAGCTGAGCTCTGAGTTGTTGGTTCTACCATGGAGGTGTTGGTTCTACCATGGAGTTGTTGGTTCTACCATGGAGCTGTTGGTTCTACCATGGAGCTGAGCTCTGAGTTGTTGGTTCTACCATGGAGCTGTTGGTTCTACCATGGAGCTGAGCTCTGAGTTGTTGGTTCTACCATGGAGGTGTTGGTTCTACCATGGAGGTGTTGGTTCTACCATGGAGCTGAGCTCTGAGTTGTTGGTTCTACCATGGAGTTGTTGGTTCTACCATGGGGTTGTTGGTTCTACCATGGAGCTGAGCTCTGAGTATTTGGTTCTACCATGGAGTTGTTGGTTCTACCATGGAGTTGTTGGTTCTACCATGGAGCTGAGCTCGGAGTTGTTGGTTCTACCATGGTGTTGTTGGTTCTACCATGGATCTGAGCTCTGAGTTGTTGGTTCTACCATGGAGTTGTTGGTTCTACCATGGAGGTGTTGGTTCTACCATGGAGTTGTTGGTTCTACCATGGAGCTGAGCTCTGAGTTGTTGGTTCTACCATGGAGCTGAGCTCTGAGTTGTTGGTTCTACCATGGAGTTGTTGGTTCTACCATGGGGTTGTTGGTTCTACCATGGATCTGAGCTCTGAGTTGTTGGTTCTACCATGGAGTTGTTGGTTCTACCATGGAGTTGTTGGTTCTACCATGGAGGTGTTGGTTCTACCATGGAGTTGTTGGTTCTACCATGGAGCTGAGCTCTGAGTTGTTGGTTCTACCATGGGGTTGTTGGTTCTACCATGGAGCTGAGCTCTGAGTTGTTGGTTCTACCATGGAGTTGTTGGTTCTACCATGGGGTTGTTGGTTCTACCATGGATCTGAGCTCTGACTTGCTGTTTTATCTTCAGAGGATCAATAGAATCAAAGTGACGTGAAGCTGCTGCTTCATCTACAACAGAGTATCCCTGAGTGGGTCAAATGCTAATGCTAATGCTAATGCTAATGCTAATGCTACGACAACTGTTTTCTATTGATCCCCAGGATCTGAAGGCTACATTGATGGATTATCTCCTTACATTTATTTAGTTTACTTAATTCCATTTCCTTCTTTAGCAATGAACATTGAATAAACCGGCAGGGTTCCCCCCCGCCTTCCCCCCCCTTACACCCCCCCCCCCTACACCCCCCACCCCCCCCCCCCCCCCACCCCCCACTTACACCACCCCCCCCCCCCCCTCCCCACACCCTACACCCCCCACAACATTTGATTGAACCAACAAAGGTGAAATAAAAACCATTTCTTTTTGTAACATTAAACAAGTCAAGCAAGTAATGAGAAGCTTTTCTCAGAGTGAACATGAGCAAATGTAGAGAACCGGCAGAATGATGTGATTTTCCCCCTCAGAGGACAAGAGACAAAGCAGGCAGGACGCCAGGTGAGTCAGCATTACTTCCACCACTTACTCCCCAGGCTGGTGCT
>NW_028292022.1:95000-120000 GCF_963383615.2 Lipophrys pholis | reverse complement strand
ACGTTGGAAACTCAGAAACAGAGAAAATGAAAACAACTCTGACGGTAGAGCGTCTGTGGTGATGAAACCACTCCTACAGAGCGTCTGTAGTGATGAAACCACTCCTACAGAGCGTCTGTAGTGATGAAACCTCTCCTACAGAGCGTCTGTGGTGATGAAACCACTCCTACAGAGCGTCTGTAGTGATGAAACCTCTCCTGCAGAGCGTGTCTCCCTGGAGTGTTCGGTTATTTGGGCGATGAAAAGCACAAAACCTAAAGGTACTGTAAACTACAGGAAACTGCAAAATAAATGACAACAAATATAAGAATTAATTGTTTTATAAGTAAAAGAAATAATCAAAATGAGTGTTTCATTCATTTTGATTGAGCCTTGGGAAGACACTGTCCTGTCTGCACGGCACTGATAACGTTATATATGTGTCTGTATATTTATCATTTACCTCTTTTCCCAATGGAATCTGTTATGTTGGGGCACTTTTGTAATCCATGTACTATATTTGTTGTATGTAGGTTTTTCTCTATATATGTGCAATTTGTCTTTTTTTGCACTTTGCTTCATAAAATAAAAATAATTTATTAATCTCACATGATAATTCCTTTAATCTTTCCTCCACACACAATAAATAAATAAGAAATAAATAAATAGTGCTTCTCCACTGCGTCCCCAGAGCACTTTACATTTTCACACACATTCACACACATTCACACACATTCACACACATTCACACACATTCACACCCATTCACACACATTCACACACATTCACACACATTCACACCCATTCACACACATTCACACACATTCACACCCATTCACACACATTCACACACATTCACACACATTCACACCCATTCACACACATTCTCACACATTCACCCATTCACACACATTCACACACATTCACACATTCACACCCATTCTCACACATTCACACACATTAACCCATTCACACACATTCACACCCATTCACACCCATTCACACCCATTCTCACACATTCACACACATTCGCATTCTAACACATTCACACACATTCACACATTCACACCCATTCACACCCATTCACACACATTCACATTCTAACACATTCACACACATTAACCCATTCACACACATTCACACACATTCACACACATTAACCCATTCACACACATTCACACACATTCACACACATTCTCACACATTAACCCATTCACACACATTCACACACATTCACACCCATTAACCCATTCACACACATTCACATTCACACACATTCACATTCACACCCATTAACCCATTCACACACATTCACACCCATTCACATTCCCACACATTCACATTCACACACATTCACACCCATTCACACATTCACACCCATTCACACACATTCACACCCATTCACACATTCACACACATTCACACACATTCACACACATTCACACCCATTCACACACATTCACACCCATTCACACATTCACACACATTCTCACACATTCACACACATTCACACACATTCTCACACATTCACACCCATTAACCCATTCACACACATTCACACACATTCACACCCATTCACACATTCTCACACATTCACACACATTCACACATTCTCACACATTCACACACATTAACCCATTCACACACATTCACACACATTCACATTCACACACATTCACACACATTCACACATTCACATTCACACACATTCACACACATTCTCACATTCACATTCACACACATTCACATTCACACACATTCACACCCATTCACACACATTCACATTCACACACATTCACACACATTCACACCCATTCACATACATTCACACACATTCTCACACATTCACATTCACACACATTCACATTCACACACATTCACACCCATTCACACACATTCACATTCACACACATTCACACACATTCACACCCATTCACATACATTCACACACATTCTCACACATTCACATTCACACACATTCACATTCACACACATTCACACCCATTCACATAGATTCACACCCATTCACACATTCACACCCATTCACACACATTCTCACACATTCACACCCTGATGGAGGCGGCTGCCAGGCAAGGCGCTCGGTCCTTCCACTGGGATGCCGTGCCTTGCTCATGGACACTTCAACATGTGGACAGATATGGAATCAAACCTGCAACAGTCTGACTGAGAAGCGACCCAATCTACCAAGAGAATAGAAATAAGAAATAAAGTTGAATATCAAATAAGAAAGGATAAAAATGGAAAACGTCCTTTAAAATATGAATCTGTAATAACTTCTGCTCCACCTCTTCGGGACGGAGGCTAAAGAAGTGAAACGTCTTAATAAAATATTAATTCTATTTATCACTTTTCGTTTATTTCTTTTACTGTTTATGAATATTGAACACGAATTATTATGAATACAATGACAATAAAGAACTAGAGCTACACTCGGTAGAGCGCAGACTTTCGCCAATGCTACATTTGTTCGCGGACCGAGTTAGCATTGCTACCATGATAGCTGTTAGCTCATACCGATGCTAACTAGGGAGCTCAGGTAGCTACATCACTGTGTGAAACACTGAGCGTTTCCATGGCAACAGAAGCTGATCTCCTTTGATCTCCATGAGGTGCCTCTTTCATCCTTTCAACCTCTCTCCTGCAAACCCCCTCCCTCCCACCCACCCCACCCCGTGGAATCCTATGTGCTCTGTCTTGTGACATGTACTATGTTGTAATATGCTGGATGCTAAATGTGCTGAGGTGTTTTTTTTTTCTTATATTCCAGACTTTACTCTAAGGAGTACTGTCTGCAATGTGACTTCTTTTTTCTCCTCCCTCTCCCAATGTTGTCTTCTTCTTTCCATCTGTGCTTGAAGTAATTTCGTTGTACTGAAAAGTAGAATGACAATAAAATGAATCTTGAATCTTTCATCCTAATCTATTTGCAGTTTGGGGATTTATTTGGAAACAGGCCGCCGTGATAATCCCAAAATCTAAAGGATTGGTCAAATCATCCCTGAAGAGTTCATGCAATTGGGTTATTAGTTTTTGCGAAAAGTTGGTAAAATACATACATACATACATACATACATACATACATACATACATACATACATACATACATACATACATAACCATCCTGTCAGGCTGTTGTTACATCATTAGTTATTCAGATGTTTTTTTCCGAGATTATTGCCACATAAGGTCACAACAGGGTCTTTTATTTTGAAACCCCTCACCGGAAACGGTCGTGTTATGCACGTCCAGCTTGACGCAGCTACCTGTCAAACTGCGTGAGCGGACCCGCGGAGCCGGAGGCGCAGACAAGCCGGCTGCCATCGGCCTCTCCAGAGCCGGACTCACCGAGCTCTCCTCCGGGACACACCGAGCTCTCCCCCCGGACTCACGGAGCTCTCCCCCCGGACTCACCGAGCTCTCCTCCGGGACACACCGAGCTCTCCTCCCGGACTCACGGAGCTCTCCTCCGGGACACACCGAGCTCTCCTCCCGGACACACCGAGCTCTCCTCCGGGACACACCGAGCTCTCCTCCCGGACACACCGAGCTCTCCCCCCGGACACACGGAGCTCTGTCCCGGGCCGCGGGTCTGATCACAGCCGGAGATCGGCGCCTCAAACACGGCTTGTGGACACGTGATCTGGCCGTTATTCGAGCACCGTTTTTTTTTTTTTTTTTTACTTCTCCTTCTTATAGACCCTCCTCCTCCTCCTCCTCCCCCTCCTCCCCCTCCTCCCCCTCACTGCACCGGACCGGGAGCTGAATGAGGTGAAAGGACCGGATCTTTGTATGGTCCTGGGAGAACCCTGGCGGGCAGACATGACCTACATACCGAGGAGCTTAACGTCGGAGGACTCCACCGGAACACCGTGAGCCTGACCTTCATTTCCTCTCTGCTGCTGGACGACTATGCAAAGCAGGGAAGTGCACGTGAACCCAGTGTGTCCTTTAATGCAAAATCAAGAAAATAAGAGCGGAGAGGACAAGATCAGCCTCGACCACCGGGCGACCTTTAGTAAAGCTCCAAGGTCAAACAGGCAAAGGTTCACTGAGCGTGTGATCAGAGGCCTGCCGTGGACGCCACGCTGAACTCTGCTCTTTGGACCTGCCTCGGAGGACGTGGCTCGGAGGACGTGGCTCGGAGGACGTGGCTCGGAGGACGTGACTCGGAGGACGTGGCTCGGAGGACGTGGCTCGGAGGACGTGACTCGGAGGACGTGGCAAAGCTCTAAGAAAGCGACTATATGGTGACTCTTCCCGTGGGCCATACCGTCACGCGGGCGGCGGCGGTCAAAGCCACGAGCTTCGTTGGGATTCAGTCGTGTCTTCCTGGTTGTCGCCAGTCGTCCTCATCATGCTCCTGAACTGCGCCCAGCCCCTCCCCCTCCTGAGGCACACGGACGTCCCGCCCCGGGTCATCGAGAACTTCATCCTGACCGGGTACCGCTTCCCCAACTACAGCCTGAGGGACTGCCTGCTGTCCGCCTTCAGGCCCACCAACGAGACGGGAAACTTCTGGACCCACTTCCTGCCCCTCTTTGTTTTCGCCTACTACTTTGTGGAGGTGTTTGGGTGGGAGGGCGCCCCCGGCGGCGACGCTCCGTTCTTCTACCCGCTCTGGAACTACTTCATCGGGGTGTTCTGCCTGCTGATGGCCAGCAGCATGGCCCACCTGCTGAACTCCATGTCCCTGGTGGTGCGGGAAGTCTGCTTCTTCGTGGACTACGGCACCATCAGCGCCTACACCGTGGGCTCGTCGCTGGCGTACTATTACTACATCCACCCTCGGGCCGGGACGGTGGAGACCGGGGGCTCCCGGCCGGACCCCAACCGGGAATCCACTGCCGCCGCCCCGGAGTTCCCCGTGTTTTTCGAGACCTTCTACATCCCGTGTGCGTGCGTCATCGCGATCGTCTGCGTGCTGTCCTGCTGTAACACCCGCCAGAGGTGGAGGAAGCATCGCTACATGATCAGGACTCTGGTGTTCCTGCTGCCGTTCTTCGTCTCGTCCATGCCGGTCTTCTACCGCCTCCTCACCACGTCGCCTTACTCCGGCTCGCCGTCCTCCTTGGCCTCGTCCAGCGCCATGCCCGCCCTCTTCTACCGCCACTGCTTCTGGCTGCTGGTGTCGGCCGTCTTCAACATCAGCAAGTTCCCCGAGCGGCTGGCGCCGGGACGCTTCGACATCTGGGGGCACAGCCACCAGTGGTTCCACTGCTGCACCTTCCTGTCCATCCTGGACGAGCTGCAGATGATCAAGGCGGAGGTGAGGGCCATCCTGCTCAGCCCCACGCTGCTCCTGCCCCCCGCCGCCCTCTCGCCCCTCCCCGGGCCCACCGTCGCCTCCACCTACGGAGTGATGCTCCTCCTCCAGACCTCCATTGTCTCCATCATCATGTACTTCTCCTGGTGCACCAGCTGCATCTACGGGCCCCAGGGGGCGCCGCCCAGCAAGGCCCTGAAGTGCCACTGAGCCGCTCTGCGTTTTATTGTCTTGACTGCAGGAAGTGATTTGCACAAAAAGCCATGGGTGGCTCCGCCTCTTTCTGGGACGCTGTCGTGATGGAAGGAGGTTCTCTTGAGTTCTCCGCCGGGCGTCTGCTGCTCCAGCAGATCCTGCAAGTCTTTGGCAGTTCGATCCCCGGAGCCGCCGCGGCGTGTTCCAACAGGAAGCTGAGCCGTGGCCATAAACACTACCTCCGGGGCGGCGCCGTCTCCACCTCCAACCACTGTTTCAGTCTGGAGCCTTAAAGAACCCGTCTGGGACCTCGTCCAGTTCTGATCCGCTGTCAGATCTTTGTTCTCGTTGCACTTCCTGTTTCCCTTTAACAACACCCCCAGCTTCCTGTTCTGCGGGTGGATGTGCTCCGGACCCTCAGCAGCTCCACCTCTTCCTCCTTCACGACGGCGACGCAGGGGAAACGTGACCTTTGGGTGAAACGTTCCTCATTTTGAATCTTTGAAAAGTTTCTGCTTGTGCAGGATTTTCACAAGAATCTGAAAATGAGGTCCAAAAGGCAAAATGATGGTTCAGTTCCAGAACTTCATTCAAATCCTGATCAGACAGAACCCACATCACAGAAAATACATGAGTACTGAAATACTTCTTAATTCAATCTTTCCTGAAAACAGCAGTGATGCGGGTCAATCCCTCCGCCCAGAACCAACATGAAGCTTCTGGACCGGACCGCCACTGCGCCCAGTCCAAACTGGTTCCTCAATCTGAACCACGTCACGCCAAGAGAACTCAACTCCACACATTGAGTATTTCCAGAGTTCTGAGCAGTAAAACGATGTAGTTTTCATGGAGGATTTGATTGTGGAGGAAATGACGTAGAACACATGTTGGTTCCCTTCAAACTCCGTCAGGACGGAGACAAAGTCAAATTCTGACCGAAACATGAAACAGTTCTGAAAAACAAAGAGCGAGTTCCAGGAAGCCGAAGTTCTGTCCGACAAGAATATCATCATTTTCCCACTTTTTAGAGCTTAAATCCTCAAAAACACAAAAAAGGAGTAAAAAGAGAATTTCTGTAGTTTTTTTCACCTCAAAGTAGAAAAAAACTGGTTTTATTCTTCAATGTTTTCACACAAATGTCACATTTTTCTGACCCACACCTCGAAGTGTGTCGTAGAGGAGGTGAGGCCCCGGCGCCCCCACCGCGCGGAGGAGGTAAGGCGCCGTCGCCTCCACCGCGTAGAGGAGGTAAGGCGCCGTCGCCTCCACCGCGCAGAGGAGGTGAGGCGCCGTCGCCTCCACCGCGTAGAGGAGGTGAGGCGCCGGCGCCTCCACCGCGTAGAGGAGGTGAGGCGCCGGCGCCTCCACCGCGTAGAGGAGGTGAGGCCCCGGCGCCCCCACCGCGCGGAGGAGGTGAGGCGCCGGCGCCTCCACCGTGTAGAGGAGGTGAGGCGCGGTCGCCTCCACCGCGCAGAGGAGGTAAGGCGCCGTCGCCTCCACTGTGTAGAGGAGGTAAGGCGCGGTCGCCTCCACCGCGCGGAGGAGGTAAGGCGCCGTCGCCTCCACCACGTAGAGGAGGTGAGGCGCCAGCGCCTCCACCGCGTAGAGGAGGTGAGGCGCCGGTGGAGGCGCCTCCACCGCGCAGAGGAGGTGAGGCCCCGGCGCCCCCACTGCGCGGAGGAGGTAAGGCGCCGTCGCCTCCACCACGTAGAGGAGGTGAGGCGCCAGCGCCTCCACCGCGTAGAGGAGGTGAGGCGCCGGTGGAGGCGCCTCCACCGCGCAGAGGAGGTGAGGCGCCGGCGCCCCCACCGCGTAGAGGAGGTGAGGCCCCGGCGCCCCCACCGCGCGCAGGAGGTAAGGCGCCGTCGCCTCCACCGCGTAGAGGAGGTGAGGCGCCAGCGCCTCCACCGCGCAGAGGAGGTGAGGCGCCGTCGCCTCCACCGCGCAGAGGAGGTGAGGCGCCGGCGCCTCCACCGCGCAGAGGAGGTGAGGCGCCGGCGCCTCCACCGCGCTGAGAGGTGGGGTTGGTGTGGTGGTGGAGCCGTACGGACTGTACACCTCCTCATGCTGGATGTTGAAGCTGGTTTGGTTTTGGTTTCTTGTTCTAAACAGAACTCAGATATTTTATTACTTCAGTATTTTTCTGATGAAGTCGTTAGTAAAACATTTCACTTCTGCCAATAACCTGATAGATCGCAGAGCGGCGTCCTGCTGTGTCGCTCTGTCTCACTCTCACGTTGTTTACCTGTGGAACGTTTCCGTCGTACAGTGAAGCCGTTAGCGGCTAGCGGCTAACTAGCTGCTAACTAGCTCCTTCAAGTTTAACGCGACAAACATAATCCAGAGTTCTGTCGTCTGAAATCCCGTTCACCATCAGTGAGTCCGTCTGAAATCACGGTCACCATCAGTGAGTCCGTCTGAAATCACGGTCACCATCAGTGAGTCCGTCTGAAATCGCGTTCACCATCGGTGAGTCCGTCTGAAATCACGTTCACTATCGGTGAGTCCGTCTGAAATCGCGTTCACCATCGGTGAGTCCGTCTGAAATCACGTTCACCATCGGTGAGTCCGTCTGAAATCACGTTCACTATCGGTGAGTCCGTCTGAAATCACGGTCACCATCGGTGAGTCCGTCTGAAATCACGTTCACCATCGGTGAGTCCGTCTGAAATCACGGTCACCATCGGTGAGTCCGTCTGAAATCACGTTCACTATCGGTGAGTCCGTCTGAAATCACGGTCACCATCGGTGAGTCCGTCTGAAATCACGGTCACCATCGGTGAGTCCGTCTGAAATCACGTTCACCATCGGTGAGTCCGTCTGAAATCACGTTCACTATCGGTGAGTCCGTCTGAAATCACGTTCACCATCAGTGAGTCCGTCTGAAATCACGTTCACTATCGGTGAGTCCGTCTGAAATCACGTTCACCATCAGTGAGTCCGTCTGAAATCACGTTCACTATCGGTGAGTCCGTCTGAAATCACGTTCACTATCAGTGAGTCCGTCTGAAATCACGTTCACTATCAGTGAGTCATACTTCAGCTGTTTTCCTGAATCGTTTGTTTTTGTTTCTAGAAACTATCAAAACAGTTTTAATAGAAAATGTTGAGTCAAAATCACTGGAATCACCTGAACTCCTCCATCCTGGAGGTGAGCTACACCCGTACTGTACCTGACCTCCATCCTGGAGGTGAGCTACACCCGTACTGTACCTGACCTCCATCCTGGAGGTGAGCTACACCCTCTACTGTACCTGACCTCGTCCTGCTGCTAATGCTAAGCTAACTTAGTCGGTGGGTCTCGAGTCTCCTTGTGAAAAACTAAACACCCAGTACTGTACCTGAACTCCTCCATCCTGGAGGTGAGCTACACCCAGTACTGTACCTGAACTCCTCCATCCTGGAGGTGAGCTACACCCAGTACTGTACCTGAACTCCTCCATCCTGGAGGTGAGCTACACCCAGTACTGTACCTGAACTCCTCCATCCTGGAGGTGAGCTACACCCAGTACTGTACCTGAACTCCTCCCTCCTGGAGGTGAGCTACACCCGTACTGTAACTGAACTCCTCCCTCCTGGAGGTGAGCTACACCCAGTACTGTACCTGAACTCCTCCCTCCTGGAGGTGAGCTACACCCAGTACTGTACCTGAACTCCTCCCTCCTGGAGGTGAGCTACACCCAGTACTGTACCTGAACTCCTCCCTCCTGGAGGTGAGCTACACCCGTACTGTACCTGACCTCCATCCTGGAGGTGAGCTACACCCGTACTGTACCTGAGAGAAAACCTCGATTCCTTCTACTTTCTATAATCGTGTCTGTTTGGAGGCGATCGGCAGGAAACTGAGGCGATGAACTTCACAGTAAAATAAAAAGCCATAGTTCAGAAAAGTACCGGAGAACGTAACGATGGAAGGAAACGTCGTAGTTCTCAGGAACTTCCCGTTTAGATTTGCACACGACGGATCGATCAGGTCGGTGGTTCGCTCGTTAAAGAACCCTGACTGGGGACCTCGCCCGACGCCCCCTGGTGGCCGTAGTGATTCTGAATGAAAGGGTTCGACCCGGTGAAGCTGACACTGCACGTTGTTGTTTATTCACTGGGCCGGGCTCCAGCCCCCCAGAACCCAAATCAGATGAGCGGGACAGAACATGGACGGACGTTCTTCTTTACATTTCAAACTCATTTCAGCTGAATTTTTTATCAAATAATTCCAATGTAATTTCAAACGTCCAGAAACCGACAATGTGAAGATTAACTTGCTGATTTGGGCCGGAATCGGTTCCGTCACTGACAAACCACATGTTTTTAGTTAAAACACAGAACTGTTTTTTTTTTGTTTTTTAGATCCAAGACAAGGTTCTAGGGTCTTGGGTTCTGCACTCGTCGCTGCCGGCGACTCGTCACGTCCGCGGTGAATTTAAGAATGTTCCTTTATGTTTCTGCCTGTTTGCTGTGTGTGACGACGCAAACGCCTCCGCCGGAGGACCGGACCCGGAGGACCGGACCCGGAGGACCGGACCCGGAGGACCGGACCCGGAGGACCGGGCCCGGTTCCTGTCGTGACACCGATGATCTGTGTCCTTTTCATTTCCAGGATTAAATGTCACTGAGCTGCTCTGTCTGGTTCTGCTCTGGTTTGTGTGTGAAGTGGGTTCTGTCCTGCTGAGCGGCGCCGCCGCCGCCGGCGCCGCCTCAGACCTTTTCAAACTGTTCATGTTAGAAATAAAGAACACAGACTTTATATATTTATTCTAAATATATAATTGTATCTTTTGATAGTAAAATGAAATGGTATTGAAGGTGAAACCTTTTATGTGATTGTAAGTTAATAATCCCGCCTTAAGTAATTTCATAAAACTTTTATTTTGAAATGTGACATGAAACTTTTTAATCATAAATTCTTCAACTTTCTCATCTCATGACTTTTTGTTCATTAATGATCAAAACAAACCGACTTTCTAAAAGTACATTTCATGATAAACAGGTTTCTATTTCATGACGTCAGTAATTGTAATTATTAATAAAGTGATGATGTAATGTACTCCTACGTTGTAATCTGATGGGATTAAACTTCTATCTTGTGGTAAAACGTTGTAATGAGTATTGTTCAAAGTTCTCAAAGTTCATCGTGATCAGAGTTTAACATTTTACCAGTTTAAGCTTTTTGGAATTAGTACTAATTATTTTGCATATTAAAAAATACTAATTACTACACTAAATCTAAAAACATTATAAAAAGTACTAGTTAGTACCAATCCGTTATATTCCGTTTATACGTTTCATTGTATTTCCTATCCTGCAGGATATTTATAGAAAACTCCAGTATTTTTACACCTGGAGAGATGAAAGGTATTTATATCACCGAGCCAAAAATACATGAAATACTGTCGCTTCACGAGCTAAAGTTAGAACCAACCCAGTTGAAATACTCAGAAGAAAGTGAGGATTACTTCAAATGAACCTTTTTAAAACTGCAACAGCCACAAACATGAACTACTGACGCTTCAGACTCGTGGATTTGATCTAAAAGTTTTAATATGAGGATTTAGTTCAACTTTCCATTTTTAGTATCAGTTCAGTTCGTCTCCATCAGGGAAATATATCCTCATGAGTTTTATTCAAATATTTCATGTTTCATTTTTTATTATTTCTAAAAATGAAACAGAGAGAAACAATAAAGCTGAAAGGTGTGTGTGTGTGTGTGTGTGTGTGTGTGTGTGTGTGTGTGTGTGTGTGTGTGTGTGTGTGTGTGTGTGTGTGTGTGTGTGTGTGTGTGTGTGTGTGTGTGTGTGTGTGTGTAAAAAGTTATTTGTGGACAAACGAGAGGAAACGAGTCCAAAAGTGACTTTTTATTCTCGGTTCAATGTTTTGAACCAACATGAGTTTTTCTCCACAGAAACAGAATCGACCTGCGGATCGTTAAGGCAGAACCACCAGAGGAGGAGGAGGAGGAGGAGGAGGAAGAGGAGGAGGAGGAAGAGGAAGAGGAAGAGGAAGAGGGAATGTCTTCATGGTTTACAGCCTGAACGCCACCGAGGTTTAAGGAATGTCACAAAGGTTTTTTTACTGTGGCTGATCTGAACCCACCTATCACAGAGCGGGGGAGGGAGGGGGGGGAGGGGGGGGAGGGGGGGGGGGTGGCTTTGTCTTCACAGTAGCAGCCTTCATGTTTACACAAAGAGCTTAATGCTAATGCTACATTAAACAGCACAAAGGTACTTCAAAAGTGCATTTCATTGACTTTTTGTCTTGGACGAAGCCCTGGAGGACGACTGGACAATGACTGGACGAAGCCCTAGAGGACAACTGGACGAAGCCCTGGACGACGACTGGACGACGACTGGACAATGACTGGACGAAGCCCTGGAGGACGACTGGACGAAGCCCTGGACGACGACTGGACGAAGCCCTAGATGACGACTGGACGAAGCCCTAGACGACGACTGGACAATGACTGGACGAAGCCCTGGAGGACAACTGGACGAAGCCCTGGACGACGACTGGACAATGACTGGACGAAGCCCTGGAGGACGACTGGACAATGACTGGACGAAGCCCTAGAGGACAACTGGACGAAGCCCTGGACGACGACTGGACGACGACTGGACAATGACTGGACGAAGCCCTGGAGGACGACTGGACGAAGCCCTGGACGACGACTGGACGAAGCCCTAGATGACGACTGGACGAAGCCCTAGACGACGACTGGACAATGACTGGACGAAGCCCTGGAGGACAACTGGACGAAGCCCTGGACGACGACTGGACAATGACTGGACGAAGCCCTGGAGGACGACTGGACAATGACTGGACGAAGCCCTGGAGGACGACTGGACGAAGCCCTGGACGACGACTGGACAATGACTGGACGAAGCCCTAGACGACGACTGGACGAAGCCCTGGACGACGACTGGACGAAGCCCTAGACGACAACTGGACAATGACTGGACGAAGCCCCGGAGGACGACTGGACGAAGCCCTGGACGACGACTGGACGATGACTGGACGAAGCCCTGGACGACGACTGGACAATGACTGGACGAAGCCCTGGAGGACGACTGGACGAAGCCCTAGACGATGACTGGACAATGACTGGACGAAGCCCTGGACGATGACTGGACAATGACTGGACGAAGCCCTAGACGATGACTGGACAATGACTGGACGAAGCCCTGGACGACGACTGGACGAAGCCCTGGACGATGACTGGACAATGACTGGACGAAGCCCTAGAGGACAAATGGACGAAGCCCTGGACAATGACTGGACGAAGCCCTAGAGGACAACTGGACGAAGCCCTGGACGACGACTGGACAATGACTGGACGAAGCCCTGGAGGACGACTGGACGAAGCCCTGGACGACGACTGGACAATGACTGGACGAAGCCCTGGACGATGTTCTGGCTGAGGTTCTGGCTGGTTTTGGTCCTCGGGCCTCATGTTGGACCCCCCCAGGTTAACGTTCATGAACAGAAGAGAGAACCAGAACGGAGACGGTTCCACTTGGTCTCTGGATTCTGACGTGGTTTTTTTTCAGATGAAAAAGTGCCGAGTCATGTTGGTGAGAATGAGCCGAGCAAATTATAACCCAACCAATCAAAAGAAGAGACAGAGAAGTCTGTCTCATGAGCCACTGAGGCTGAGCAGCTGCTGGACTGGACTCTCAGCAGGGGGACAATCAACTTACTCAGGGGTCAAACAGGCGCTGGATCTGGATGAGCGGTGGACAACCGATGGACGAGTGATTGACAAGCAAGGGATCTGGACGAGCGAGGGACGAACGGTGGACGAGCGAGGGATCTGGACGAGCGAGGGACGA
Source organism: Lipophrys pholis (assembly GCF_963383615.2). Taxonomy (NCBI): domain Eukaryota; kingdom Metazoa; phylum Chordata; class Actinopteri; order Blenniiformes; family Blenniidae; genus Lipophrys; species Lipophrys pholis. The sequence continues at coordinate 106,719 of NW_028292022.1, read as the reverse complement.
GCGGTGGACGAGCGAGGGATCTGGACGAGCGAGGGACGAGCGAGGGATCTGGACGAGCGGTGGACGAGCGGCGGATCAGCGGTGGACTTGGACGGTTCTGACAGTGGGGTTCTCTCCAGGGCTGCTTCTGGTTCTCAGTGTGCGTCTTCAAGCTAAAGTGCTTCAACGTCTCCTGATTTCTTTACGAAGACGCCGGGTAACAGCCACAACATTAGCTCCGCCTCTAAACGCAGATCTGAGACGCCTGAGAAGGTTTTACTGAACCTGCTGGACGAAGACGTCGGATCAACGCGTCCAGAGGAGAAGCTGACGTTGTGGGGGTCTGACGGACGTCACATTGAGGAAACGGAAAACTTCTGGTAGTGAAATCAAACTTTGTCCACAACGAACGCAGAACGGTGTGAATGTTCTGGACGGAGTTCTGCCGTCAGGACGCAGCGGGCGGAGGTCTGGGGTTAGTTCTCGGACATCTTGCGGATCATGTAGTTGAGGATTCCTCCGTGGTGGAAGTACACCAGCTCCACGTCCGTGTCGAACCTCATCCGCACCTCGAACGTCTTTCCAGTGTCGAGCTGCGGGAGCAGGACGCACGTAAGCGTGGAGTTGGCAGCGGGATGCGGCGGGATGCGGCGGGATGCGGCGGGACGCGGCGGCGGTCGGGGGTTTGTACCAACCTGCACGGTGACGTTCATTCTGGGCGCCAGCTGCTCGGGGATGACCACGGTGTAGCGCTCCCGGCCGGTCAGCCCCAGGCCGTCGGCAGAGTCTCCGGGGAGGAACTCCAGGGGGATGACGCCCATCCCCACCAGGTTACTGCGGTGGATCCGCTCGTAGCTCTCCGCCAGGACGGCCTTGATGCCCTGCAAGACATCAGGACCAACGTCAGGACGACTCCACCTGGACGACTCCACCGGGACGTCTCCACCTGGACGACTCCACCAAGGAGACTCCACCAGGGCGTCTCCACCTGGACGACTCCACCGGGGCGACTCCACCGGGGAGACTCCACCTGGACGACCCCACCAGGGAGACTCCACCGGGACGACTCCACCTGGACGACTTCACCTGGACGACTCCACCAGGGCGACTCCACCTGGACGACTCCACCTGGACGACTCCACCAGGGCGACTCCACCAGGGCGACTCCACCTGGGAGACTCCACCAGGGAGACTCCACCAGGGCGATTCCACCTGAACGAGTCCACCAGGGAGACTCCACCAGGGAGACTCCACCTGGGAGACTCCACCGGGACGACTCCACCGGGGCGACTCCACCTGGACGACTCCACCTGGACGACTCCACCAGGGCGACTCCACCAGGGCGATTCCACCTGAACGACTCCACCAGGGAGACTCCACCAGGGAGACTCCACCAGGATGACTCCACCAGGATGACTCCACCTGGATGACTCCACCGGGGAGACTCCACCGGGGAGACTCCACCGGGGAGACTCCACCGGGGAGACTCCACCAGGGCGACTCCACCTGGACGACTCCACCTGGACGACTCCACCTGGACGACTCCACCTGGACGACTCCACCAGGGCGACTCCACCAGGGCGATTCCACCTGAACGACTCCACCAGGGAGACTCCACCAGGGAGACTCCACCAGGATGACTCCACCTGGATGACTCCACCAGGGAGACTCCACCGGGGAGACTCCACCGGGGAGACTCCACCGGGGAGACTCCACCGGGGAGACTCCACCAGGGCGACTCCACCTGGACGACTCCACCTGGACGACTCCACCAGGGCGATTCCACCTGGACGACTCCACCAGGGAGACTCCACCAGGGAGACTCCACCAGGGAGACTCCACCTGGATGACTCCACCAGGGAGACTCCACCAGGGAGACTCCACCAGGGAGACTCCACCTGAACGTCTCCACCTGAACGTCTCCACCTGGACGACTCCACCTGAACGACTCCACCTGGACGACTCCACCTGGGAGACTCCACCTGGGAGACTCCACTGATCAACAGGTTTCCTCTGAACGCGTCTGTGGAACCTCCATCTTCAAGTCGTGCAACGCGTGAGGAGGAATCTACCCAGTGAAGCAGCAGTACAGATGTACCGAGAACTAGTACCACCGAGTACTAGTACCACAGAGAACTAGTACCACCGAGAAGTAGTACCACAGAGAACTCGTACCACAGAGAACTAGTACCACAGAGAACTAGTACCACCGAGAACTCGTACCACCGAGAACTCGTACCACCAAGAACTAGTACCACAGAGAACTAGTACCACCGAGAACTCGTACCACAGAGAACTCGTACCACAGAGAACTAGTACCACAGAGAACTAGTACCACAGAGAACTAGTACCACCGAGAACTCGTACCACAGAGAACTCGTACCACAGAGAACTAGTACCACAGAGAACTAGTACCACCGAGAACTCGTACCACAGAGAACTAGTACCACCGAGAACTCGTACCACCGAGAACTCGTACTTATTAAATACCATGAAGCCTAATTTGCACTCCAGATGTAACGATATGTTATACATTGCTGAAAACTACCTCCAACAGCCTGTCATTGCTACGTCACCTCCATCAGGCTCTGTTGACGCTACGTCACCTCCACCTGCCTCCCAGTCTGCAGGGGCGTAGCAGAGCGTAGCGTCTCTCTCCGCTCTGCTACTGTAGACTGAGGGACTGGTGATGAGAGGATCAGTCACTTTACCATGTGTAGCATGTAGCATGTAGCATCGCTGGTGTGAGCCTGAAACTCTTTAGTATGTAGCACAACTCAGAGTTATGTGCTGAGTAGTTAAACTGATGAGCAACATCGAGCTCACTCTGCTGGTGATGAAGTTGCTGGTGATGAAGTTGCTGGTGATAAAGTTGCTGGTGATAAAGTTGCTGGTGTTGTTCAACCATCGTTCTCCTCCCGTTTCTGAAGCAGTAGCGTGCCTTGACTAAAGATCTGCCCTGGTATTGGCTCATGGTCACATCATTTGGGTTAGCAATACTTGCTTCCTAATGACCCGCCCTCCTCTGCCTCTGATTGGCTCGTCAGCCTCATGCTGCAGGTAAACAGACATAAACCAATCAGATCAGTGAATGCAGCCAGTGCTAGCCAATCAGAGGCAGAGGAGGGCGGGTCATGGCTTGTTCATCTTTTGGGGAAATAATAGGCCATCTGACTGAAAGATAGAGCTGAGTGGTGCATCATGGGAGATTTGGAGATCTGAACCACACCACTGGTCAGAGGAATGTAGAGGTCTGAAAACATTGCAATCCAGATTAATAATCACTAACATCAGATTATAGAGCCTCTTCCTCCCCTAACATCCAGATTATAGAGCATCTTCCTCCCCTAAAATCCAGATTATAGAGCATCTTCCTTCGCCAACATCAGATTATAGAGCATATTCCCCCAACACCAGATCGTAGAGCAACTTCCTCCCCAACATAAGATTATAGAGCATCTTCCTCCCAACAAATTATAGAGCATCTTCTTCCCCAACATCAGATTATAGAGCACCTCCCTCAACATCAAATTATAGAGCGTCTTCCTCCCCTAACATCAGATCATAGAGCATCTTCCTCAGCCAACATTAGATTATAGAGCATCTTCCTCACCCAACATCGGATTATAGAGCACCTCCCTCCCCTAACATCCAGATTATAGAGCATCTGCCTCCCCTAACATCAGACTACAGAGCATCTTCCTCCCCCAACATCCAGATTATAGAGCATCTTCCTCCCCAACATCCAGATTATAGAGCATCTTCCTCTCCTAACATCAGATTATAGAGCATCTTCCTCCCCTAACATCAGATTACAGAGTGTCATTCAGATTAGGGCTCACCAGGAGGAAGGGGCCCTTGGCGGCCCAGTCCCTGGAGCTCCCAGAGCCGTACTCCTTCCCGGCGAGGACGATCAGTGGGACGCCGGCCTGCTGGTAGCGCTGAGCGGCATCGAACACGTCCATCTGCAGGAGGAGGAACAGGAAGTCGGATTTAATCCCAGCAGATTAACAGCAGAAGGGTTTAGTTAGCGGGGACTGACCGTTTCTCCGGAGGGCAGGTGGACGGTCTGAGGCGCCTGCTTGTTCAGGAACTTGTTGAGCAGTCGGATGTTGGCAAACGTCCCCCTCGCCATGATGGCGTCGTTTCCTCGCCGGGAGCCGTAGGAGTTGTAGTCGCGGGGGGTCAGGCTGCCACATGAGAAACAGGAAGATGAGAAACCGGGCGGCGGCGGCGGCGCCTTGGCGGCTCTGGACGAAGCCTCACCCTCGCTCCGTCAGGTAGCGAGCTGCCGCGCTGTTCCTGGCGATGTTCCCCGCAGGAGAAATGTGATCCGTGGTCACAGAGTCGCCGAAGTTGAGCAGCACGTAGGCGTCGCTGATGGAGCGAGGAGGGTGGAGCTTCATGGTCTACATCAGGCAGACCAGGGGAAAGCGTTTCACTGCTTCATACAGGTGTCGACTGGGGTCAGACGCCATTTTGATTCTTTCATTCAAAACATTTAAAGGCTCCTATTACACTAAATCCACTTCCTGAAGGTTCCCCAGCAGGACTAACCGTCCCCATACCTGGACTGACGTCCCAGAAGTGGAGACAGTCTGTCCTCTCTGTCCCTGGCTTGTCTCAGGTTTTAAAAAGTGTGTTGCTCCAACCAGCCAATCAGAAATCAAACCCTATATAGTGTCATCAGGGGTTCAGCCAATCGAGCCTTTGACTCCTCCCACAATTAGGAAAGTCTTAATGAAGACTTTAGTTTTCCTGGTTCTGGGGTGTGAAGTCACCACAGTCGTGAACCACAGTCGTGAACCACAGTCGTGAACCACAGTCGTGAACCACAGTCGTGAACCACAGTCGTGAACCACAGTCGTGACGCTTACCAAACCGTCGAAGAACGGCGGCGACTTGATGTAGGTGGACTGGGGGTCCCAGGTGTAGAGCTTGTCAGCGGGGGCCACCAGAGAGTTCCAGCGCTCGTTGACGCTCTGCAGAGAAACAAAACCCGCTCAGCCCTCCGGACTCTGGAGTCCACCTGCAGGGGGAGCCCGTCTCCTACCTCGATCTTCTGGTAGACCTCCTTAAACATGGAGGGGATGACGAAGGCTCTCTCCACGGCCTGGATCTCCTCCCGCGTGGGCCAGATGTCCCTCAGGAAGACCTCCCGGCCCTCCGAGTTCACGGCTACAAGCACAAACAGCCGCGTTAGGAGAGGACATGGAGAAGAACCTGGTCAGGACACGTTACTGAGACAATACCAACAAAACCACAAGGAGACAGGAAGTAGTGTCTCAGGCCCCGCCCACAAGACGCCGCCGTTTCATGGAACCATCATTTCATCCACGCGGCGCCGCGTCTCAGAAGGAGAAACCGTCTGTTTTTTTGAAAACAAGTTCCAGAGTGGAGCTTTTAAAAAACACCGCCTCAGCTTGGAGGTGTGGACGGAGAAGACACACTGACAACCATGATGTCATGGCCCCGCCTCTCGACCTATAACCCCGCCTCCCTCTCCGTGATGTCATGGCCCCGCCTCTCGACCTATAACCCCGCCTCCCTCTCCGTGATGTCATGGCCCCGCCTCTCGACCTATAACCCCGCCTCCCTCCCTGTGATGTCATGGCCCCGCCTCTCGACCTATAACCCCGCCTCCCTCTCCGTGATGTCATGGCCCCGCCTCTCGACCTATAACCCCGCCTCCCTCTCCGTGATGTCACGGCCCCGCCTCAAGACCTATAACCCCGCCTCCCTCTCCGTGATGTCATGGCCCCGCCTCTCGACCTATAACCCCACCTCCCTCTCCGTGATGTCATGGCCCCGCCTCTCGACCTATAACCCCGCCTCCCTCCCCGTGATGTCATGGCCCCGCCTCTCGACCTATAACCCACAACCCTCCCAGTTATGTCATGGCCCCGCCTCTTGACCTATAACCCCGCCTCCCTCTCCGTGATGTCATGGCCCCGCCTCTCGATCTATAACCCCGCCTCCCTCTCCGTGATGTCATGGCCCCGCCTCTCGACCTATAACCCCGCCTCCCTCTCCATGATGTCATGGCCCCGCCTCTCGACCTATAACCCCGCCTCCCTCCCCGTGATGTCATGGCCCCGCCTCTCGACCTATAACCCCGACCCTCTCCGTGATGTCATGGCCCCGCCTCTCGACCTATAACCCCGACCCTCTCCGTGATGTCATGGCCCCGCCTCTCGATCTATAACCCCGCCTCCCTCTCCGAGGCCCTGCTCCAGGTGAAGCTGCAGAAGCTCGTGGCTTTAATGAGGTCACATGGTGGATTTGTTGATTTCAATGTCTTCTTCTCTGTTTCTGGTGAATTTCTGTGGCAGCGTTACAGCACCACCTATAGGCCTGGGATATGTACTACACCATTTTGGGGAGTTTTCATGGTGTCACCTGGACTTTTTAAGAACGGGGGGGAACACGGGAGGGGGGGGGGGGGTGTTAAGGTGAAGTTGTTTGCTTGATGAGGGAGGACACAGGATGGTTCTGGTTCTGGCTCACCGATTGGCTCCTCCTGGAAGTCGATCCTCACCGTGCCGGCGATGGCGTAGGCGATGACGAGCAGCGGCGAGGCCAGGTAATTGGCTCTGGTGTTGGGATGAACTCGTCCTTCGAAGTTTCTGTTCCCCGACAGGATGCCAGAGGCAACCAGATCCCCCTGAGTGGCAGAAAGCCAGGTTAGTACCCCCGAGGGGCAGAAAGCCAGGTTAGTACCCCCGAGGGGCAGAAAGCCAGGTTAGTACCCCCGAGGGGCAGAAAGCCAGGTTAATACCCCCGAGGAGCAGAAAGCCAGGTTAATACCCCCGAGGAGCAGAAAGCCCCCTGAGGGGCAGAAAGCCAGGTTAATACCCCCGACGGGCAGAAAGTTAGGTTAATACCCCCGAGGGGCAGAAAGCCAGGTTAACACCCCCGAGGGGCAGAAAGCCAGGTTAATACCCCCGACGGGCAGAAGGCCCCCGAGGGGCAGAAAGCCAGGTTAATACCACCGAGGGGCAGAAAGCCAGGTTAATACCCCCGAGGAGCAGAAAGCCAGGTTAAAACCCCTGAGGAGCAGAAAGCCAGGTTAATACCCCCGAGGGGCAGAAAGCCAGGTTAATACCCCCGAGGAGCAGAAAGCCAGGTTAATACCCCCGAGGGGCAGAAAGCCAGGTTAATACCCCAGAGGGGCAGAAAGCCAGGTTAATACCCCCGAGGAGCAGAAAGCCAGGTTAATACCCCCGAGGGGCAGAAAGCCAGGTTAATACCCCAGAGGGGCAGAAAGCCAGGTTAATACCCCCGAGGGGCAGAAAGCCAGGTTAATACCCCCGAGGGGCAGAAAGCCAGGTTAGTACCCCCGAGGGGCAGAAAGCCAGGTTAGTACCCCCGAGGGGCAGAAAGCCAGGTTAATACCCCCGAGGAGCAGAAAGCCCCCTGAGGGGCAGAAAGCCAGGTTAATACCCCCGACGGGCAGAAAGTTAGGTTAATACCCCCGAGGGGCAGAAAGCCAGGTTAACACCCCCGAGGGGCAGAAAGCCAGGTTAATACCCCCGACGGGCAGAAGGCCCCCGAGGGGCAGAAAGCCAGGTTAATACCACCGAGGGGCAGAAAGCCAGGTTAATACCCCCGAGGAGCAGAAAGCCAGGTTAAAACCCCTGAGGAGCAGAAAGCCAGGTTAATACCCCCGAGGGGCAGAAAGCCAGGTTAATACCCCCGACGGGCAGAAGGCCCCCGAGGGGCAGAAAGCCAGGTTAATACCCCCGAGGAGCAGAAAGCCAGGTTAATACCCCCGAGGGGCAGAAAGCCAGGTTAATACCCCAGAGGGGCAGAAAGCCAGGTTAATACCCCCGAGGAGCAGAAAGCCAGGTTAATACCCCCGAGGAGTGGAGACGGGGCAGGAACACACCTGATTTTCACCATTTATTTAAACAACTTAGAACTTAGAACGTTCACCACCAAAATAAAGAATGTGAACCACAACGATAAAGACTGGAATCATTTTAACAACAAAACCAAACGTTTGACTTCAGAACTTCAGAGAATCAGAACAGAGATTTTGTTTTTAGTAGTTTTATAATCTGAATCCTGAGTCGAGTTCTGGTGGTTTTTTAACTCAAAATCTGATTTTACTGGACGTCAATGACCAAAATTAGCATTTTGCTAAAGTTAAAAAAGAAAAGAAAAACAGTTTATTACATCCAGAGGGTTTGAATTTTACTTGTTCAAAGTTCAATTCTCAGTAAATGTCAAATAAAAAGTGAAATATGTCAGTCCAACCTGAACTGGACCGGTTCTATTTAATCTAATATACTAGCTCTAGTTAATCTAATATACTAGCTCTATTTAATCTAATATACTAGCTCTATTTAATCTAATATACTAGTTCTAGTTAATCTAATATACTAGTTCTATTTAATCTAATATACTAGTTCTATTTAATCTAATATACTAGCTCTAGTTAATCTAATATACTAGTTCTATTTAATCTAATATACTAGCTCTAGTTAATCTAATATACTAGCTCTATTTAATCTAATATACTAGCTCTAGTTAATCTAATATACTAGTTCTATTTAATCTAATATACTAGCTCTAGTTAATCTAATATACTAGCTCTAGTTAATCTAATATACTAGTTCAAGTTACTCTAATATACTAGCTCTAGTTACTCTAATATACTAGCTCTATTTAATCTAATATACTAGCTCTAGTTAATCTAATATACTAGTTCTAGTTAATCTAATATACTAGTTCTAGTTAATCTAATATACTAGCTCTAGTTAATCTAATATACTAGTTCTATTTAATCTAATATACTAGCTCTAGTTAATTCCAAGCAGCTGATAGTTTTGAACGACGCCTCTTCTTCCTGCTGATCTGCATGAAGCAGATTTCGGTTTATTAACTGAATATTACTCCAAATGTGGGATTTACCATCGTTTTAATTCAAATGTTTCCCAATATAAATATCCAAAGCGGCGTAAAGGTTTCTCTAAATACCAGCTCCTTCCCTGTGTTCAGGTATTACCACTGACCGCAGCCAGAAAGACCTTTTATTTACTGCGTCAGTATTTATCTGTTTCACTGAGGCCTTAAAGGGGAACCGACGTTTGCTGGCGGAGTCCCGCAGGGTGACGTACTTGGTCCCCTTTGCTTTTGTATTGTTTACTACATCACTTCTACTCTACTCTGAGTATTCTTTTAACTGTGATCGTCATTAACTGGTAGAGGACATAAAACTAACTAATATTAAACTAACTGGTCTGTATCTCCGCAGTATCGACGGTGGAAGTATTACTACAGGGACTATCTTCAGGGAGTATTACTACAGGGACTATTACTACAGGGAGTATCTTCAGGGAGTATTACTACAGGGAATATCTTCAGGAAGTATTACTACAGGGACTATCTTCAGGGAGTATTACTACAGGGACTATTACTACAGGGAGTATCTTCAGGGAGTATTACTACAGGGAATATCTTCAGGAAGTATTACTACAGGGAATATCTTCAGGAAGTATTACTGCAGGGACTATCTTCAGGGAGTATTACTACAGGGAATATCTTCAGGAAGTATTACTGCAGGGACTATCTTCAGGGAGTATTACTACAGGGAATATCTTCAGGAAGTATTACTGCAGGGACTATCTTCAGGGAGTATTACTACAGGGACTATCTTCAGGAAGTATCACTGCAGGGACTATCTTCAGGGAGTATTACTACAGAGAATATCTTCAGGGAGTATTACTGCAGGGACTATCTTCAGGGAGTATTACTACAGGGAATATCTTCAGGAAGTATTACTGCAGGGACTATCTTCAGGGAGTATTACTACAGGGACTATCTTCAGGGAGTATTACTACAGGGAATATCTTCAGGAAGTATTACTACAGGGACTATCTTCAGGGAGTATTACTACAGGGACTATCTTCAGGGAGTATTACTACAGGGAATATCTTCAGGAAGTATTACTGCAGGGACTATCTTCAGGGAGTATTACTACAGGGACTATCTTCAGGGAGTATTACTACAGAGAATATCTTCAGGGAGTATTACTGCAGGGACTATCTTCAGGGAGTATTACTACAGGGACTATCTTCAGGGAGTATTACTACAGGGACTATCTTCAGGGAGTATTACTACAGAGATCTGTAGGCCTCCTCTTTATCCTGACCGTTTCCCAGCGTCTGAAAGGGAAAGTGAAGTGACGGAGGCAGAGGAGGAAGGATGGAGACGTGGAGGGCGTGGTTACCTGTGTGAGGGCGTGGTTACCTGTGTGATGGCCTCCACCACCGGCTCCGGCAGCGGCCCGCTGTTTCCAATACACGTCATGCAACCATAGCCAACGACCTCGAAGCTGCGGGAGAGACAGAGCGCAGGCTGAAGGGTGGGGGTGCTGACGTGGGCCGAGCTGCTCCCAGAACCTCACTGGAACATTAAACAGGCTTCACAGGAACAACTCGGCTGCAGTACCACAAACCCTCCAGCAGGAGGCAGCAGTCAGCTTCTAATGTCAGGGAACTTTTCCTTCTGAAAACTGAAGGACGACAAAGAACCTCTGGAGGTGAATGAGTGAAGTGAGAATAAAACTGGTGATATAAAGTAAAAAAAAGTAAAGTGGCTGAGAAAATGAGGAAAAGATGAAAGAAAGAATGGATGATGGACGAGTATAGGACAGAGTATAGGACAGAGTATAGGACAGAGTATAGGACAAACTATAGGACAGAGTATAGGACAGAGTATAGGACAGACGGATGAATGAAATCAATGAAAGGATGAACTTAATGGATGGATGGACGACCAACAGATGGGTGGATAGACTGAACGGGAGATGAATGGATGGATGACAAATACGTTTGTAAAAAATAAAATAGATGAAAGAACGAATGACTAACAAATTGAAAGGATAAATGAATGGAGGGATGAGTAGATAGGTGGATGGATGAATGGATGGATGAGTGGATAGGTGGATGGATGAATGGAGGGATGAGTAGATAGGTGGATGGATGAATGGAGGGATGAGTAGATAGGTGGATGGATGAATGGATGATGAATAGATGAGTAGATAGGTGGATGGATGAATGGAGGGATGAGTAGATAGGCGGATGGATGAATGGATGATGAATAGATGAGAAGATAGGCGGATGGATGAATGGAGGGATGAGTAGATGAGTAGATAGGCGGATGGATGAATGGATGATGAGTAGATGAGTAGATAGGCGGATGGATGAATGGGCATATAGATGAAATAGAAATGACAGATGGGTGGCTGATGAACAGAGGGATGAAAGGAAGAATGCGTACATGGATGAAAGGGTGATGAAAGAGGTAAATGAATGGATGACTAGAAAGGTGAGTGTATGGAGGGATAGAAAGGAAAATATGAATGACAGATGAACAACAGATGAACAACAGATGGAATGAATGAGTGAAATAATCAGATGAAGCAATAAACCACAACCACATGAACCGAATCATTGATTTCAATCAGGGCGTCAAACAAAGTGGTTCAGTCTGGACTGAACCACTTTTCAAAAAGTAAGAATCACAAAGAAATCCTGACGGTTTCTATTGAGTCTCGATGATTTATTTAAATTTGGGTGTTTTAGTGAAAAGAAGAGAAAATAACAAACTTCCTGTTTCAGGTGGACAAGCGTCACTTTTGTTTCAGAAAAGTTTCACCTTTAAACTACAATGTTTTGAAAACGATGTTTGTTTCCACGGCAACGACAGAAACACTAAAAACAATGTAATGAGC